>NW_024884811.1:7037414-7094321 GCF_019232065.1 Centrocercus urophasianus
TTCCTTCCTTCCTTCCTTCCTTCCTTCCTTCCTTCCTTCCTTCCTTCCTTCCTTTCTTTTTCCTGTTCAGGTTGTTTCCTAATGCATTCCACCAGCCCAATTTATTTCCAAATAATAAGATATGTTATTCAAAGATGTGCGCTGATTTAACTTATAGTGTTCATATTGGAAACCTTGCCTGGCTCTGACCAGTAGAGCTGCTTATATCTGTATTTGGTGTAGAGTTTTGTATACCTGCTGAAAGTGGATGGAAACTATGGGTTTTGGAGGAACAAATGTTTTCTTTGCAAATTTTATACCCTTTTTACCTTCCTTCCCCTCCTCTGCATTCTCCTCTCCTCATCTTCTCTTCCCTCTGTTTTTTTTTTCCTTCTCTAACTTTTCCAGTCTATTGTTCAAAACAGTAGCACCTCCGTTTCTACACGCATTTTTGTGTTGGCAAGTGTTTCGCATATGACATACTGTGTCTTTGCAGAAGAAAAGTAGCTCATGGTGGAGGTCCTGCACAACAAGTGAGACATTTAGTCTTAGTTGCATAAATCATGGTGACAGAGCTGGCAAGGTTTGCCATATTACTTCTGTATGGGAGAAGAAGAAACACTGGCAGAACTTTTTGTGAGACAAAAGTCACAAAAGTACAGTGAATGCATTCCAGGAAATGCAAAAGATGATCCATATCAGAAAACACTTTTTTTCCATTAATGAATAAAATATAATGAAATAAATACTAAAAATATATGTTTTTTAATATTAAAAATATACATGCAATATACATTTCATCTTTATCTTTTCCTTCTTTCAATTTCTATGTTTTGTGTAGTACTGTACGCACATAATTTAACACTGAAAACATAAAAATACGTATAGTGGGGTATGTAATCAAAAAGTTTGGAGATGTGTTAAAGGAATAATCCAGCATAATCCTAGCTGGATGCCAAAGTAGTTTGCAAGACATTATGCAAATGATTTTGATCTTATTTCAATTTCAAACCAATGTGTTTCTGATATAATTATTTCTGATTTATTCCAGTATGAAATCATTGTCCTGCCACTTGTAACAGGAAAAGAAAGGGCTTAATGCACATGGAAGCACTACCTTAGCTGTTGATTGGCAGCTGCTGAATCATATATGTTTTCTGTCTCTGCAGCATTTTATGAGCTTGATTTTCATCTGCTTATTGAAATCTGCGAGAAAATGCATTGAATTACTCTGGAATAAATCTGATGGATGGGAAAGAAGCAAATAGCTAGTAATTGTTACACTATCTATGGATGAAGTCCTCTAGAGACCTGGAAGAGACTGTGACCCTAGGAATTCATTGAATCATAGAATCACAGGGTACCTTAGGTTGGAAGAGATCTTAAAGCTCACCCAGTTCCAAGCCACCCATCAGCTCAGGCTGCCCAGTGCCCCATCCAACCTGGCCTTGAATGTGTCCAGGGATGGGGCTCCACAGCTTCTCTGGACAGCCTGTGCCAAGTGCCTCACTGCCCTGTGAGTAAAGAATTTCTTTCTAATATCTAAACTAATTTTCCCCTCTTCCTAGTAGAGCTTCTGTCTTCAGTAAACTCATCTGGAAATGAAGTCCAGGTGTCTAGTGGCTTTTACCATTTTAATGTATCATTTTCTTTTAGATTTAATAAAATGATTTGTTTTGCTTTTAATGTTAGTCATTGATATTGGTTTCTATTAAGTATTTTTGGGTTGTGAATTTTAATGTCAGGTAAATAAAGAGAATCTTTTCCATCACATAGAAAACCTGAAAAGAAAATGTGGGAAGAAATTCTAATCTCACTGAGGATAATGAAAACTTATGTGTAAAAGAACTTTGCTTTGAAAACTGCCATATTTTATTCCTTGTTTTTCCCTGAGTTTTAAATATTTAAATGAGAAAAAATAGTATTATGAAGCTGTCCACATATATTCGGTTAACCTATGCCCTAATGATTGCAAAACTTTCATTAAAATCTGAGAGGATTTTCCTTCAGGCAAAAACTGCTTTAGCTTGCCTAACTGCCTTCATTCTGTGGACACCATTCTATGGAAGTCTGGGGCATCCAGCTCAGGTATGAAGGAAATAAGCAGCTTAATTTTACCAAAGAAGAACAAAACTGATCCTTTTGCAGCAACCTTAAGGGAAGACAGATGAAAAATGAAACATGGAAAAAGAAGTTAGAAAATTACATATGTATGCAATATGAGAACTTCACTTAAGGTGGTCTTTATTACACTGATTCTCCTTTAGAACAGGCAAACCTAACGGCTGTGCAGGTGAAAACTATTTTAGAGAAAATTTGTTAATAGCTGATTAGAATGTCATAGATAAGCACTGTGGGAAAATCTGGGAGATAGCAAAAGCCAGGGCAGTAGCTCTAACAGTGGTGATCCCAGAAGTGAAAACCGATGGTTGCACTGCCATGGAGTGGATCGGATCTTTACTGCCTGTACTTAAAATGAATGATACATCTGCATCCAGTTTCTTGTGTCAGGTGAGACCATCCTCACCTGCACCTCATTAAGAAAGATCGAATGTGCCTTATTCAGTGAAAAATGGGAAATTGTTACAGTCGTACGGAGTAACGAAGAATCAATTTCCTTTCAACAGCACATTTCTCAGTCCACCTTTTTTTTACCTTCTTTTACTTTAGAAACGGAGAATGCTGGAATATTCTTTACATTGGGTGAGATTTATGACCTACACACTATCACCAAGTACAGTAGAAACCAATGTTAATCTTTGGTCTGTGATTGTGTGACAAAGGATTTTCTATTTTATAGCTGTCATAGACTTTTTTGAATCTTACTGTATTCTCAGCTTTTTTATATAATTTGTGGCCATTAGTAGTCACATTTTGATTTAACTGTCCTGATTTAAAGCAGTTAGGAAACCAGTTCAACATCTTTTAATAAAGATGATAATTTTAACCAATTTCCACTGTTGTTAATACAGGAACTTTTCTTACACTTTTTTAATTTAAATGATTAATTTAATGATTATTCATTTCTAACTACACTCTCAATTAGCAATATGACCAATGCTATTACTTGCAGAAAAGACTTGAAATCTATTTCTCTATCTAGACATCAGAAAGAAGGGTGCAAGTAAAACAGTGTAGTGTACAGCATGCATATGTATTGAGTAGGGTAGGTCAAGGGTGGAACTTGTTACTGATAATGTCATTTGGACTATTAAGACTAGAAAGAATAGGGAAATTAGTTTCCCAGGTGAAAATTTCATATTTTTTGAAGTGAACCTTTTCAGGAAAAAAATAAAAAAAGATTCTGACTGTGTCTCTTTTCCTGAAACAGTGTTTCCAAAAGATACAACTCATCCATATCCTAGGTTTTACAAGTGGCCTATTTTCCCCTGATAGCTTCTTAGGTCAACCTGAGAGAACTCATGAGTTGTTGCAATTAATACACAGAGCAGATTATTTCCTGGCAATGGCAATCTCACATCTAAGCTCCAGTTGGATTAATGGACTACACAATCTGTGGTCTCAGAAACTCAGACCAGCAGTCTACACTGAACTGACTTTTTACAAAGGTGGATAGCGATAGGACAAGGGGAGATGGTTTTAAGCTAAACGAATGGAGATTTTTACTGAGAATTGGAAGTTTTTACTGAGAGAGTGGTGACATGCTGGAACAGGTTGCCCAGAGAGGTTGTGGATGCCCCGTTCCTTGAGGTGTTTAAAGCCAGGTGGGATGGAGTCCTGGACAATCTGATCTAGTACTTGGTCTAGTGGCTGGCAACTCTGCCTATTGCATGGGGTTTGGAACTTGATGATCCTCAATGTCCCTTCCAAATCAAGCCATTCTATAATATGATTCTATGATATGACCCCATATATACATAAGGAAGAAGAAGTGGTGAACTGAAAAAGTCAAGATTTTTTAAACTGTTAGAAGATAAAAGCTTCCTGAGGTTTCTAGCTCTGCTGGTAGGATTAGGTGCCTGAACTACTCCATTGAGAGCAGGATAACTAACACTACACAGCATTTATTTCTGAGAGGATTAAGAGACTGTGTGCTCAGTGAGCTAACTTCTACTAATCATTGTCTGGGGGGGATGTCAGAACTTTCTTTGTTTCACAGAAGTTCTATGTGCTTAACTGAACCTGAAATTCAATTAGTAGGACACTTAAAACTGTAGATTCACAGAATCACCAATGTTGGAAAAGACCTTCAAAATCATCCAGTCCAACTGTCCACCTACCATAAATATCTCCCATTAAACGATGGCCTACAGTACAACATCTAAACGTTTCTTGTACATCTCCAGGGACAGTGACTCCACCACATCCCTGGGGAGCCCATACCAGTGCCTGATCACTCCTTCTGAGAAGATATTTTTCCTAATAACCAACCTGAACCTTGCCTGGCACAATATGAAGCCATTCCCTCTAGTCCCATTGCTAATTATGTGGGAAAAGAGGTCAACCCCCCTCACCACAGCATCCTTGCAGGCATTGTAGAGAGCAAAAGTTCTTCCCTGAGCCTCTTCTTCTTCTCCAGACTAAACAATCGCAATTCTCTGAGCTGCTCCTCATAAGACTTATCTCCAGACCCCTCACCAGTTCTGTTGATCGTCTCTGAACATGCTCCAGTGCCTCAATGTCTTTCTTGTAGCGAGGGACCCAAAACTGAACACAGTACTCAAGGTGTGACCTCATGAGGGCTATGTATAAGGGGATGATCACCTCCCTGTTCCTCCTGGCAGCACAGTTTCTGATACAAGCCAAAATGTCACTGTCCTTCTTGGCCACATGGACACACTGCATGTTCATATTTAGCCAAGGATTACCAACACCACCAGGTCCATTTCTTCTACACAAGCCTTCCAGCCACTCTACTCCAAGCCTGCAACATTGCATGGCGTTGTTGTGCCCAAAGTGCAGGACCCAGAGAAGTTGGTCTTGTTGAACTTCACCCTACTGGCCTTAGCTCAGCCATCCAGCTGAGCCAGATGGGGTCTTCTCACCTCCAGGCAGATCAGCACTTCCTCCCAGCTTGGTGTTAACTGCAGACTTGCTGAGGATGCACTCAGTCCCCTCATGAAGATCAGAATAAAGTTATTAAACCGGACAGGTCCCAGTGTCAACCTCTGGGGAGCACTGCCCACAACCAGTTGCAACTGGATTTAAGTCTGTTCATCATCAGCCAATTCTTTACCCAGCAAAGATTGTTCTTGTACAAGCCATGGGCTGTCAGATCCTCCAAGAGAATATGGTGGGAGACAGCGTCAAAGGCTGTGCTGAAGTCTAGGTAAACTATGTCAGCAGCCTTTTACTCATCCACCAGGTAGGTCACCTGGACACATGAAAGGAAATTAGATTAGTCAAGAAGGACCTGCCTTTCATGAATCCATGCTGGCTGCGCCTGATCCCCTGGTTGTCCCACACGTTGTATGATCTCACTCAGGATGATCTGTTCATAGCCTTTCCTGGCACAAGGTCATGCTGACAGGTCTGTAGTTCCCTGAATCCTCTTTACCATCCTTCTTGAAGATGGGAGTCACATGGGCATGCCTCCAGTCCTCTGGGACCTCTCTCTCTGACCAGAAACACTGATATATGTTGGAAAGCACATATTGGCAATTCCATCTTGCCCCATGGACTAATGACAGTCCAGGTGTAGTAGTAGGTCTCTAACTTTCTCCACTTTTCTTTAGTTGTGGTTTATCTGCTTCCAGGTTAGGGAGTAGACTACCCTAAGGACAAAAATTAACTTAAAAATTAATGAGCAGCAAAATGAGTATACACTTACAAATAGGCAACAAGTATGGGCTCTGCTAAAAGGAAAATTCCTGTCTTCCATTGTATTCCTGGCCATATTCAGTAGCCTTCAGCTGCCTTCAGCATTTGGACATGGAACAGTAATTGCACTGAGCAACAAGTTCATGATGCAAAGGAAGAGGTTTGCAGCTGAGTAATTCCTCAAGAGCACTTTAACTTCCAATAAAGACAACAACCCTTCTCCATGTCCCACATTCCTGAGAAGATGTGGTGGTTTAGTACTAATGCCATGTGTAAGGAAGATTAATAGATCAGAAAGAACAGTATCCTGGTGAATTTTGTTGAGGTCCCTTGAAATACAGAGTTGCTGTGGGCCTCTATGCCAAGGTATGACTTTCTTTTGTACAGATAAATTAATTTTTATTTCACAGGATAGTAGGTCTGGAAAGATGAGGTAGAAATTTAATTTCCATACATCAGATTTTCTTTTTCAAAACCATATTCATTTTATTCATTTTAAAGTAGGGAAATTAAAATTATTTTATAAAAACATCTTTTTAAAAAATAATGTATGCAGGTTAATATCAAACAGCAGACAATTGAGCTCTGGTCTTGCACTGTGCAGCAGAAAGGAGAGTTTATACACTTAGCAGCAATGTTGTTGAAACTGTACATGCCATCTCTACTGAATAAGGAAACAGTGATACTACAGAACTTACTTTTGATCCCTAGTATTGTGTGAAATTTCTGACAGTCGGAGCAGAGGAAGTTGCTACTCTACAACTCAGCTGTAGTTTTATTTTGAAAAGCAATGATAAATTAATTCAAATTTGTCTAATATTTAAAGCTGAGGCTTACGGAAGATCAGCTGGGAAAATGAGAAAATATTCGCTTCAGAACTTGCTCTTATTTCTGAATAATTTCTCTCTTACTTTATCTCCTTTGAAGTGAAATAATACATGTGTATAAAAGAGCATAAAATGACAATTGTAATAAAAGTCTTTGGAGCATGATTATCCTTAAGTTAAATTCATCTGGGAATCTTCTGATGCTCACTGCATTAAAGTCCTTCTCATATGGAAGCTGTCCCATATTTTTTCTTGAGGTAGGGGGAAGGAGGACAAAACAAAAAGATTTGAATGCACACACTAAAATATATCCATTAAACACCATTTTAAAAGAGACTAACAATTAAAAAAAAGAACTAGAATACTTTCAAAATGCTTGCAAATCTTAGGTTACACTGTCAGTCCTTACTTAAACAATCATGCAAATATTGTTTAATATCTGGAAAAAGTGCTTAACATCTAGAATACTACTGGAATCTGGAATGTAACGTTTTAAGCTAGTTGTATATTTGTTACAAGATGAATGTGAGCACTAAATGAATAGATAGAATAATCTTAATTAGCAATGAGGAAGAGCCTGATTTAAGAAAGCTGCTCAGTTCTAGTCAGCAATTTTAGAAGATGTATAACATGTGTTATTAGAGTGATTTATTTTGCGAATCTCAGAAAAAAAAAGTGCTTGTGATATGGTATTTTTAATGCAATTAAAAATATCAGATTATAGCACTTAAGAAACCATTAAAGCAGAATCTGAGTTCTCAGGGACTGTACTGCACAATGTAGGTGATTCATAACCAGCTACCGAACATTTCCTCACAGAGAACAGTTCCCTTGCACCAGCCCTGTGCACTGCTCTCCCTTGTCTCTGATACAAGAGATGTGCTGATAAAAACCTCTGTGCAGGAGGAACATTGTATTGTTTTCCACAGTGTGATTAGAGTTTGCTAAGTGGATTGTCCCAGAGTTTCTCCGGAATCAAATGTGTGCCTAGAAACTCAAGTATCAAGAAAAAGTACAGATGGCTAAGAGAGAAACTTCCAGCTCTTTCTCCATCATAGATGCTTTACATACAGAAAGGAAACAACACAAGAAGTTTAATCTAAACTCAATTTTTTAAGAATGTCAAAATTCCAGTAAGTTTCTATAAATTTGTGAAAGCCTATATTTGAACAAATATACTTTTTTTCTTTACAGAGTGATAATACTAAATGTAACGTTCCCAAATTTGTCTTAAATTTCTAGACCTGGTGAAAGCTGCCCCATGACTTTGTTTAGCAGGAACCACTGGTAACAGCTTCATTCTGTAGTGCCACTTGAATAGACACAGTGTATGTCCCTCGTGGAAGAAGCGATTATGAAGCGATTATGTACTGTGCTAATACATCTGAGGCTGTGAGGTGAAATGAATGAACCCTCTTGTGGGTTATATGCTTGAGTTATGCTATAATTTTAGTTGGTGCTGTAAGCTCTTGTCAGAGGATGGCAGAAATAGCAAAGAAATACTTGCGTGCCTAAACAATTTATTTCTGCTCTTAATACAAATGATGACAATGAGGGCTGTGATAAAATAACTGAGTAGAATGAGAATAAGACAGTAGAAATTGCAGTTAACTAATTATTCTCAGAAGTGAAAGTGAAGACTGGGAGAACTCAGATGATGAAAAATGTCATTGTTAGCCATCAGATGCTCCAGCATTCTGAGGTGGTTACTCCTGCATGTTCCTGGTTATCATTCTGAGTTACTGGGCAGACACAATTTACCTGTCTCAAAAAAAAAAAAGAAAAAGAAAAAGAAAAAGAAAAAAAAAAAGCCATCAAAAAGCCAACATACCACACACAGAACAAACAAACAAACAAAAAACAAACAAACAAATAAACAAACAGTTATGAAAAGGAACAGAACTTGGATTGGGTTCATAGCAGAGATACCAGTGACTGCATGAGCAGACAACTGCTTGAAAGGCCTGTTAAAACCATGAAGCAGCATGACTGCTTTTGCATGACTGGCACCAGATCTGGCAGATCTTGCTAGGTCTGAACTTGGATTATACTCTTCTGTGTTTGCATAACTGAGAGCGTTATGGGGCAGGATGAGAGACACCACATCTTACAGGGCCTAATACAGAGCTTAAACTGAGTGCTGTGCTGGTGCTGTGACCTCTGTTAGACCCAAGCTGATTCTTGCAGAGCTACTGGAATATCTGTGCGCTGCACAGCTCCTGCTGGGCCACAGCTAGCCATCTCTGAGCTTGCTGGACAGGACTGCACAGAGAAGTACCCAATGAACTTCCACATTTCTTAAAGTGGCCTCTGCAGAACTGTAGAATCATAGAATGCTTTTAGTTGGAAGGGATTCTATAGAACATCCAATCCCAATCCTTCTGCTGTGGGCACTTTCCAGCAGCTCAGGATGCCCACAGCCCCATCCAGCCTGGCCTTGAACATCTCCAGGGATGGGGCAGCTCCTCTGGCCAGCGTGAGCTGGTGTCTCACTGCCCTCTGAGTTAAGAATTTCTTCATAAAGATAATTTAGAATCAGCCAAGACGCTTAATTCAGCTTTGCATCTGCCTATTGCCAATTGTGGTTCAAAACATAGACCAAAGTTGTAGAAACAACAGTGTGAATTTGAGGAGGAGAGCAGTGTAGAGATTCTAAGAGTTTATCAAGGAAAAGACTTCTAACTAGTAGGCAAGTTTTTGGATAGCCAGAAAATAGAGGAGGAGAATCAATAACCATTCAAAGATGGAACCTTTTAAATATAGGGAAAATATACAGACATAGCACAAAGGTAATCTAGAAGACAGAAGTTTAGTACTTCTTTATTTCTGCTGCAGTGATGAATTTGTAGTCTATGGTTCCTGCACAGACTACTTGTAGGATTCAAAAAGGATTTATTTTCCCCTGTAGCTATAAAGAAGACAGAAGGAATGGTTCTGCTACTGGTACTGAACATTGCTCGGGTTCCTGGCTGGTTCTTCTTTCCCACAAAGCCAGGAATAAGCAGACTGCAAAATTCAGGCTTATTCTGTTTTAGGCCTGTTTAGCTGAGAGCTGTGTGACTGCAATACTAGAAATGGCCTTCAACTCTTCTGCGCCCTTCTTGCAGCTTTTGGCCTTCAACAGGTAAAGCTTGATTTTGAGAAAGCATTGTGATGAATTTGAGGTTTGTGAAAGGTGGGAAACATTAAGCAACTATCTCTCAAGTGAATCTCTCACAGTGAAATGCATATGACTTTGAGGAGAGATCATGCTACAATTATATTGTCACTCCAGACATGAAATTCTCATTGGCTTTTCTGTATTTTAAAGTTGTAGTTGTTTTCCAAAGGTTTTGAACAAGGAGAAATAGTGCTAATTCCTGTCGGCTGCATTTCCAAGAAACCTAATCAGAAAATTCAAGAGTGTAGTTGGTGGATTGTCTCCTGGCACACTTTCTCTTCCACCTGTTTGGAACTTCTCCCACGGAAAATTGCACACACTGGATCCTTTTCAGGGAACATTAATTTCCTTAGCTCCCTAGTGAAGCCCATTCATTCTACAATCATTACTTAAATATATTTGCTGGTACAATGCAAAAGCTGTATCTTATCCTAGTGAATGGTAAATAGACAAAGCCAAAATACTTTTCATAGTAAAGTATTGTAAGCAATCCCAGGAACAGCACAGCATGATCAAATTGCAGCGTTTTAGTTTCTCATTAAAAAGTAAATAATAGTCACGATCAGAAGACTAGAGTAGGTAGCTCTCTTTTTCTGAAAGGTGTAAATAGAAATTGCTCAGCAAAGCAACTTCTATCAGTATTGTTAACGATTTTCTATTTTATTTACCTCTTGTTTTCTGTCATAAATGAGTAACACTAATATTTCGATTGGACTTTTCAAGGCTGTGCAGTGTTACGGTTTCATTTGCTCTCAAGCTGGCACGGATTTTATGAGGTTATGGCTTTCTTTAAAGAATTTCCCTAGGTGCTTCACACAGGTTGTCTAAACACATTAGCACCTCATTAAGTTGTTTGAAAATTTAAACAGCATTTTGCTGCTTAAATGCTTAGTAGGATTAAAGGCGCTATCACATCACAAAAGTGAGCTTTCCCTTCATGTAAATCTCCCACCTCCTACTCTCTGCCCATCTTCCACGGTTGCCTAAATTGCCTCGCAGTTTAATTCGGGGTGAAATGGCTTTCAGTCTCTGAACAAGAAATAAATCCGAGAACTAAGGCCGATTTAAGAGATTTCTATTGGAAAAGGACCCTATCAACTTCTCCCCATTAGAAGATATCGGCGTAAAGCGTCCGAGATTTACTTCCCTCGGCCGTGTCTGTGCAAAACATCTCTGAAAACATTTTTCCCGAGAACCCTTCGTGGATTTCTAAAACCCGCATCCCCCGGGCTCTGAAACACAAATTCGGGCTAATCTAATTAGGCTAACGACTTGCCCACCTCCATGCAAGAAAGCTGGGACAATCTCTCCTGCCACCCAGAAACGCACTTTCTTCTTTTTATCAGGCTGGCTCTGAACAGCCAGAAGTCTCAACTTTCATTTCACAGGGAAAGTCTTTAAACATCCAGCCGAGCCTGCTGTGCATCTGAAGAGACATTTAGAACGAAATAGATTTTGGTTGTGAAGGACCAAAGCATACTTATATTTTAGTTTACCAGAGAATTTTGTCTTATCTATGTCTCGAAAGCGTTAAGTCTTCATTCAATCAGACACAAGTGATGTTGGCAGGGTCAGCTAAAGCGACGGAAAGGCAGAGGTGCTGATCGGTTCTGCTTACCCATAGTTATCCTGTATCTCTGTGCCTTGATTTTTTAAAGATTGCCGATTCAGAGGCAGAGAAATGGAGCATCGTCCGCTCAAAAAAAGGACTGGCCGAAATCCATCCGAATTTTGTGAAGTTACGAACTCAGTCTTATTTTTAAGTGCTGACAGAAAAGATAAGGAAACCTGAGCGCATGCAAGCCAGGCTCTGTGGTGCTCATCTTAAATCTGATTAAGTTCAAATCTGGCAAAATCTTACTGTCAAGAAATTACTTAGCTTTCTGAGTTTTCGGAGCTTGCATGGCACAATTACAGACTAGAGAGATGTTCTCACATTGTTAAAAATACTGAGCAACAGGACTTTGGAAAGCCTGCCGTGCAAATCCAAGGACTTTCTTTTACCTGTAGTGGATAGGTAAAGTCTGTCAATCGCATTAGTCGTTTTATTTGTTTTCTTGTATGTTTTTCTTTTTCTTTAAATGACAAATGTTTCCCAAGTGCAGGATTGTTTAGTCTATATACCAGTCAATAGCAGATCTGTTTACGATGCGTCTGCCAATCTGATGCTTTAAAAAAAAATTCAAGATTGTTCCCAAAGATATTTTTCTCATTTCACTTTCAGTCTCAGCATTTCCCCTTCCTATCAGGAGGAACTGCAATGCAATTTGTTGTTGTTTTTTAATTTATAGGATAATGATTTCAATAGCGGGTTGCACTTTAATTTCCGCCCCGGCCGCCCCTGGGAGGGAGGCTGGGCAGTGTTGTTTCCCTTTGGACGGACACGCGGAGCCTCACGCTGGCCCGGAGCCCCCGACGACAGACAACCACAGCAGGACTTTGGGGCGACGGCATGAATCATCACGAATGGGACTTTCACTACTACCGTGCTCGTAAGCGACTCAGTAGGAGCCTTGCCCGGCACTGGATTCTAAAGCAAACCCCCCAGAGATGCCATGCAGCGCTGCTGCCTGTACTCTCTCACCCCGAACCTGCGGCGGCAAGCTGACTCAGCGACAAGCTCGCAGTCGTTCCCCGGATAACCTCCACAGCATGGTGCCGGCTGCGGCCGGATAGGGGGCGAGGATGCAGTTCCGCACAGGGTCTCGGGTGCAGACCCTCAAAAAGTGCCGGTGGACCCGCGGCCGCGAGAGTCCAGCAGAGCCGCCTGCGGATTTAGCGCCCCGGGGCCGCCGCCGCCCGCCTGCAGATGGCGATAAGCGCCTCCAAGGCGCCCCGGCTCAGCATCTGGCAATGCTGGATGCGCTGTGCCCCCACCCCGGGAGGCAGTACCTGACCGCAGGGAGACCCACGCCTCGCACTGTCTGTGCCGGCAACCGGTGCCGGTCCCGAGGGGAAGCCTCGACTCTCCACTGCCCGGGGTGGTGCTGCCGGGATGGGATCTGGGGGGAGCGTGGTGGGTGTCTTTGCCTTTCCCTCCACTGGGAGGGGGCGCTGGTAGCCGCGGACACACCGCCCGCTCGGACTGCCCGCAGTGTCGAGGACCGATGATATCCAGGGAGAACCCTCCCGCGAAAGGGCGGGATGGAGGGAAAGGACGGAAGGGGAGGGGAAGGAGAGGGAGGGAGAAAGCAAGGGGAGAGAGGAGAGGCAAAGAAGGAAGGAGCGGTGCGGGAGAGCGGCTGAGCGAGGGCAGCAGCACAGCGAGTAGCAGCTGCGGCGAAGGGCCCCCCCCCCGGGCTGCGCGCTGGGCAGAGGCGGCGAGGATGGGCGGGCGCGGGGCGGCTCCGCCAGCCGCCGTCCTCCGATCCTCGGCCGCCTCCCGCCGCTCTATAGAGGGGGGGGAGGGGTGGGGGGGGGGCCCGGCATGGCCAAAGCGGCAATGACTCCTGCCAGGGGAGCGCACAAGTGACCGTCGCCTCTTCCCATGCCCGTCTCTTGAAGCGACCCCCCCCCTCCCCGGCATGGATGTGGCCAACAACACTACCTCCCCAGAACGCTCCCCAGAGGGAGAAAGCGGCCCCGACCTCGCCGAGGTGACCCTGGGCTACCAGCTGCTCACCTCCCTGCTCCTGGGCACGCTCATCCTGTGCGCCGTGAGCGGCAATGCCTGCGTGATAGCGGCCATCGCCCTGGAGCGCTCCCTGCAAACCGTGGCCAACTATCTCATCGGCTCGCTGGCCGTCACCGACCTCATGGTGTCCGTGCTGGTACTGCCCATGGCAGCCCTCTACCAGGTGCTGAACAAGTGGACTCTGGGACAGGTTATCTGCGATATCTTCATCTCCCTGGACGTACTGTGCTGCACCTCTTCCATCCTGCACCTGTGCGCCATCGCCTTGGACCGGTACTGGGCCATCACTGACCCCATCGACTATGTCAACAAGCGGACTCCCCGCCGGGCCGCCGTGCTCATCAGCCTGACCTGGCTCATCGGCTTCTTGATATCCATCCCGCCCATGCTGGGCTGGAGAACGCCCGAGGACCGCTCAAACCCCGACGCCTGCACCATCAGCAAGGACCACGGGTACACCATCTACTCCACCTTCGGCGCCTTCTACATCCCGCTGCTCCTCATGCTGGTGCTCTACGGCCGCATCTTTAAGGCGGCCCGCTTCAGGATCCGCAAGACGGTCAAGAAAGCGGAGAAGAAGAAAATCGCCGACACATGCCTCACCCTCTCCCCGGCCGCCCTGCAGAAAAAAAGCAACGGGGAGCCTGGCAAGGGCTGGCGTCGGACTGTGGAGCCCCGGAGCAGTGCCTGTGTCAACGGCGCCGTGCGACAGGGCGAGGACGGGGCGGCCCTGGAGGTCATAGAGATTCAGCGCTGCAGCAGCTCCTCCAAGATTCACTTGCCGCTGCCCAGCGAAGCGTGCGGCTCCCCGCCGCCTCCCTCCTTCGAGAGGCGCAACGAGAAGAACACGGAAGCCAAGCGGAGGATGGCTCTGTCCCGGGAGAGGAAGACTGTCAAGACCCTGGGCATCATTATGGGCACCTTCATCCTCTGCTGGCTGCCGTTCTTCATCGTGGCGTTGGTCCTGCCCTTTTGTGACAGTAAGTGCTACATGCCCGAGTGGCTGGGGGCAGTCATCAACTGGCTGGGCTATTCCAACTCCCTCCTTAACCCCATCATCTATGCCTATTTCAACAAAGACTTCCAAAGTGCTTTTAAGAAAATTATCAAGTGCAAATTTTGCCGGCAGTGAAGCCCGCCGCTCCGGGACGGGGCTCCCGCCCCGGCACCATCCCGCCCGCCACCCCCCCCGCCGCAGCGTGCTCCCTGCTCAGCCCCTCTCCAGCGGGCCACCAGCCTTCCCCCTCCGCTCGCTCCCCGTCGGTCGGACGAGCCGCGGGGTGAGCAGCGCGGGGCATCGCGGAGCTCCGCTGGAGCAGCGCAGCGCCGGGTGGCGACCGCCCTCGCCTCTCCTCGCCGGGGCTGCACTGCCGCCTCCCGCCTCCTCCGTCATCCAGGGCAGACGTCGGGTTTGCAGGTCGTTGGTTGCTTGTGGTCGCTGTAAACCACGCTGTCTGCTCGAGTAGCAGCGGTAAAAATAAACCACCCTATGCAGAAAACCGCCGCGTTGGGGATATTTCTTGGATTTCAGAGGAGGCGGCGGGGGGCTCCGAACCCTCCCCCGCTCCGGCGCTGTAAGTGCGGGGACGGACAGAGGCTCCCCGACTGGAGGAAGGGGCTTTGGGCTTGGACCGGCCGAGCGGATTTACCGGGGGAGGAAGCGCGGCTGCCGTGTCTAACCTCGCCAGGTACTTCCAGAGCCATTCCCTCTGCCTTACGTGTGTGTAGCAGCTCTCCTGCTCTGTTCGGACCTTTCACTTCATCGGGCTTCCCTTGTTACACGGCGGGGAGGGAAGGGCAGTTACCCACGCATTACATGGAGATATGTACTACTTTAAAAATGCCTTTGAAAAACTGGGCTCCGTGCGGCCGCCCCGAGCTCACCGAGAGCAGCACGGGGAGATGGAGCAGCCGCGGAGTAGAGGTTCTTTTGGGTTTGGTCTCTTTTGGAGCCGCTTGAAAGTTTCTCGGGAGACGCTGCGGTTGCACGTGTTGATGGGGGATAAACAAACAGAGCACAACAGAAAGAACCAAACCGATCAACCAAAATATTACCATGTGCTCCTGACAGCAGGGGAGGGGCTGGGAGCATCCCGGCGACGGCCGCAGGTGGGAACGCGAAATCTCCCTGGAAAGGGGCGGCTCTCCTCTCCCCAGGGCCAGTCCCGGCTAGAGTAAGATCTCTCAGAATTAGAGCCGCAGCCAAAAGAAGTCAGTGACACCGCAATGCCAAGGGCAAGGGCAGCCGCGCAGGTGAGCCCCGACCCGGCTTCTCCCCGCTCCGCAACCTCCCCGCAGAGGGTGCCCCTCTATCGGTAACCCCCGCTGCTTCTCCTCGGGGTGCTCCCCGTCCCCGCCCCGCTTGGGGTGGTGGCAGGACGGCCCCCGGCCCGCCCCGCCGTGCCCCGCCGCTGTGCCCCGGCCTTCCCATGGGCACGGTCGGAAGCTCTCGGGCCGGACCGGGCGGCTCCGAGCCCTGCGCGCACCGCTGCGAAAGTCCTCCTGAACTGAATGCTTGACCAAATATATATATAGATATATTCCTGTTTAGTTTGGTGTAATCCATGTTAACTGTAGGTGAAAGGGAATGTTACATCTGCGCGTCACGTGAATGTAAGTGTCCACTCGTTTCCGAACTTTAGCCGCTTATGTTACGTGGCAGTAGTGCTCTTAACAGCCTCAAGAGATACACTGACTTTCTGAAAATCTCATTTGACCTCATTTTCGCAATTAAAGTGATCTTTGATCTTATGTCCTCTTTGATCACTTCTACCCACGTGCGTTCCGGGTGCTCTCCAAGTGCCGGCGGCGATCTACTGTTCTGCGGAGCCGTGACGGGGGACGGGGGACGGGGGACGGGGGACTGAGGCTCGCCGGGGCCTCCGGGAACCAGGGGGCGGCATCGGGGCTCGCTCCTCTCTCGGCTTCCTCCGCCAAGCCCCGTAGCCTCCCGCGAAGCCACGTTTCGCACCTTTTATTTCACACCTCCCCGGAAACCATCCGGGCTAGAAAAACGTGGCCGCTTAGCGTGCCTCCCCACATTCTGGGCCGGGGCTGCCTCCGAGAGCCCACCCGGAGCCCGCCGGGCTGCCCTGTTACCCCTTACCCGTGGGGCTTGGCAGGGCCGGGAGCGGGATGGGGAACGGGCAGGAGGGAGTGCAGATTCCTTGGGTTTGCTCAGCGGGGCGATGCGCTGGGATTCGGGCAATGGGACCTCCACCCGCTGCTGCCCGGCCCCACTGCGCGGCACAAACACCGACCTCAGCGGGGACAGCCGTCCTCGGAACAGCTCTCAATCGCATTTCTGTATCGGGGAGGAAACAGATCGCTTTCAGAGGTGGGATGTTTTGTTTCTGGGCTATGGTTTTCACATTCCCAATTTGATTCCTATTGAGAGAAAAACAAAAGAAGAACAAAACAACCAAAAGGGGGATTTACAGTTTTTAGAAGGAAACATCAATTCAGGATCGAATCAATACTCGTGGTTTGTTGCAGTATTGGATTTGCTCCCCTAACGAGCAGCCTCCTCTCAGTTCTGAAAACTTCATTTGTGTTTTAAAAGGCCCATGGAAAGTAGAGCAATGAATAACTAAACACCCAAATAATTAGAAGAAAAGATTTCATTTTTCAAACAGAGCTGCAGGAAATTGAGTTTTAACTACTTGAGTCAGTTGTGGACCCCAAGGACAGGCATAAATGCGTTCTGTTTTTCTTCTTTAAAAATGCCTCTTTAGACTGCTGCAAGATGAGAAGAAAGTCTCCTAACTAAGAGTTTCCTCTTGTCTGTGACTTCATGACACTCTTACTCAATTGGATCTGGGTCTGTGTCAGATGAGTTACTGACAGAAATCTCCTGAGAGCACGTAGACCAGGCATCTGCAGTTATCGGGATGGGGTGGGAAAGGGATGAGAGAAAAATGAGCTGAAATTATCTAAGGTGGAGCACACCAAACACACACACACACACACACACACACACACAAAAAAAAAAAAAAAAAAAAAAAAGGCTTTATGACAATGCAGGTACATATGTTTAAACAGAAAATTTCCCTGTAGTATATGTGACTCTCCACTTTATCCCCACATTCCCATGCTGGCAGAAACATTACAAATCAAGCAAAAACAACAGTAAGATCCCCTAAACAAATGCTCCCCACCATCACTGTAGTTAAAAAAGTCTTTTTCAAAATCTACAATTCCAAACTTTGCTCAGGGCAGCATTATGAATCTTACATTACAACACATAACCAAGAAACTCAGTCCTCAAGAGAGAAGTGGAAAAGGACGCTGCGAGAGAATTCTGTTTTCATGGTTGCTCAGAGAAACATTTTTAATAGTATAGGTGAATATTATCTCATCAAATATGTCTGAAGAAAATCCTAAGTGGCTATCATGGGAAATATCCCTAGGGAAATATCCCTAGGGACTCCGTGAAAGCTAGAAATGATTGCACTGCTCATACTTTCAAAACAACGCTCTCTGTGATCACTGCATCTCCCAAGTGGCTGGATCCCAGCTCAGGATGCTGCTGGGTGCATGCTGTTGTGAGCCTCACCTTATCTTGCTGCCTACGTCTGTGCTCTTATCCTCTCAAAGAAGTCAGTGTGGCTTCCAGCTATGTGAAGAGGCAGCTCAGCAGGAAGAGATTCCTTCTGTTAGGCTGGAAACAAAGATTTCTGGTGCACAAGCCTTTCATAGCTAGAATGTAGCCAAAATTATTTGACTTAATGAGGTGGCTTCTTGACTTGGGAGATGGATGATAGATTTGTGAGTGTTTTCATACCTCTTCAATTAAGAGAAAAGGAAAAATGCTCAGACAAGCAGAGGACCAGAGACTCAACCCTTAAAAACACTCACAAGTGGCCAAAAATCCCAACCCAACAGATGTTTGTGCCAAGATGATTTGGCAGGCTGTCAGCATTGTCCTGCAGAATGTAGATGAGGGACAGAAAACAGATAGAGTATAAAATATTTTAAAGAGCTGAACAAAATTTTGTAGGATTAAAGAAAAATGAGAAAAATGAGAAAAATGAGAAAACACGACAATTCTGGTGGTTCTCCCAGGCTTCACAGGACCTGCTGAAAATGGTGAGAGTATAATGAAAAAAAAAAATTCCTTCGAACAAGCAAACAAATAAACAAACAGAGAAATGAAAAAGGAACAGGGGTCCTGTAATGAAAATGCTGGAAAGTACAAGCAGAGGTCAGTATCTGCTCCAGCTGTAATACAATCTTGTTTTATTGTTTGCACTACACAGTACTTTAAACATATTTTCCTGTTAGAATTAATATAATACTTGCAAATTGACTTTCACATTTCAGAGCTATTTACACCCATCCTGCTGGTCCGTAATGTACACACAGAAGGGATGAGATGATGTAAGCACAAGGTGTTTTCTGCTGCCTATTTTAAATTGCACATTGTTCCTCTTTCTTGGCATTCCCCCTGTGGTGGGATTTGTAGCTGTACTGTAGTCCCGAGGACTTGAAGGAATCTCATACAGTACAGATGATGCCATCTCCAAGGAGTGTTTCACACGTGACCTTTAACTGTAATCCAAAGACAACTCCCAGCTTGGTAGGACACAGCGGGATTATACTGTAATCTTTTGTTCAAGTGGATCAGAAGGAAAATGTTATTTTTCAGTTTGAACCTAAGTGGCTGGTTATGATTTTAAATTATCCAGCAACAGAGGAAAATATACATAAAATGGTTTTCTATTTGAACTGCTATGGTCCAAGCGCAGGACTTACAAACCAAAGTGGGTTGTGAAATATTTGAGAAGCTATTAAATTTGACACATAAGCATTATGGCTATGAAGTAAAAATCTCTCTAGACATTCATTTCTAAATGGGCTTTGAAAGAGTGCTGCCAGGTGAAGTGAAGCAGGCTTGCATCTGAGAACAGATGCAGGAGCCGTCAGACACAGCACCTGGCTGGCACTCAGAGGTGCTGACAGGACTTGGGTTTGGGCAGCTGCCTGTTGTCCAGAGATCAACTGCAGGCAGAGATTTTGGAAAAGTTACATCTGGTGCAGGTGAAAGGACAGGCTGGGTGTTGTCTTCAAATTGGTGGCTGTTTGATCTCCATTATCTTCCAACCTCCCTCTCCAGTTTCACATCCGCGCTGGATAATATGGGTAACTCACACTGAATTGTGCAGATGAAGGCCCAGGGGGAATGCTGCAAGTGACAGGCCTGGGGATTGCCCTGGGGAGATTTTCTGCACTTATGGTCTCTGTAACACAGGAAAGAACAAGTCAGTGAAGGAGACCATTCATGATGGAATCGACCTGGTCTGCTTTGAAGAAGGGGCTTGACACTGTGAACAGTGTCAGGGTGTTCTGCTGCTGATGTGGAAATGTCTAGTCTCTTCACACTCAGAAGATTATTGTACGCTTCAGATTAGGCAAGGTCTAACCCAAAGAGAGTCTGATCTAGTCAACATATCAGTTGAAAAATGCTTTCAGCAAACTTTAGTCTTTTCCTCTGTTGTATCTAGTCCTAAAAGCTACTGCCAGCTTTTCTCTAGTCTAACAGGAGTCTTTTCCACCTCCCTTCTAATGCTCATCCATGGGCATTTTCCCATCCTCAGTCTCTGAAAGGGGATTTCTCTCGGATTAAAACAGCCTTGACTGTCTGAGCTTGCTGAGGCACCTATGGTTCTGCCTGAGAAGACCTGCAAACTTCTGGTTGTACCCAAAGTGCCTTTTTTTGCTGTCATGAGATCTAACACAAGCAGAACAGCAGCAGAGTTATGGGTTGGGCTTGACTCACTACTGTGGGTGTCCACAAGAGTGCAAAGTTTGTAGACTAGCATTTTCTTACACCGTAAGAGGGGAAATGTTTTCCAACAAATCAGCAAAACCCACTTTCATTTTAAATGGATGCAGTGATTGTCCTTTTTGACAGGAATTGTGGTTAGGGTATAAAGTTAATTTCTCTAATAACCCATTTGTCTTCGTTCTTGTGATGTGCATCTGTTAAATGGCAACATACTCAATTGTAACTCTGGGAACTCCCACATTCAGAACTCTTTTTGCAAAGACTATTTCCCTGTTTTAACCACCTTACATATGGAGTCGAAGATATCCAGATAGCAAAAAAACAAGCAAACAAACAAAAAGCAGAGAGTTCACTGGATGAAATCTGTTTCTAGAAAAATATTGCTGTCTTTCAAAGAATTGCAGAAGGCATGAATTTAGTTTATTGTGCCCTAAGCCAGCAGTGACGCTACCTTATTTTTTCACAGTTTAATGCATACAAATTTAATCAAAACACTGTGCAGGTCAAAAGGGTTATTTTTCCCATTGCATTTCAATTAATGGCACCTATTTTGAGCACCCTTGAGCTAGTTGCCTGAAAATACCATTTTCAGTGGCCCTCATGATTTATTTCCTCTCATTTCTACTAATGCTCAAAAATGGTGCATAAAAGTTATTTGGTTTCTCGAAATTACTACAATGAAATTAGTGTGATATCTGTATTTGAAATGTTATGGTCATCTATAATTCATTAAGACATAGAAAAGAATCGAATTTACACAAATTCTAGTTAAATTATCTTTGGCTTCAGTAAGAGAAGTGAAAGACAACAAGTAATCTCTGTCTTTCCATTAACCCTTGCATAGCTGTGGCTTTTTTAGTAGACATAGGCGAAACGAATGTTTCCCTCTGAAATTTAAGTAAATGTGTGTGGAATGTTTTTGAGATTGTTATAAGGCTCAGATCATTACAATAGCTTGTGCTATGTTGTAAAGGTTCACAGAAATAATTAAAAAAGACTATCCACTTCATTAAAATTAAAGACAGATAACATTTGTCTTTTAATTTAGTCATCACCTTTATGAGCTATTTCATGGTGAGAAGTATTTTAAGCACTACAAAGCAGCAGCAGTGTTTAGTGACTTATGAAACAGCCAGCTACACCCTTTAATACAATGCTAATATTGACATCCTGAAATTATGTGAAAATAACAACAAAAAAAGTCATTAGCCACATTCAGAATTGAAATGAGGTACTGCTGCCTTAGAAGTTTATGTTTTTTTTTCATTAAAGACATCATGCATTTTTTACCACAATGGCTAAAACTCTTTCCATCTCCTATCAAATTCTGTCCAAGCAGAGTAATTTTGGAGACAGCAGTGCTATTTAACAGAGAAGAGTGCTTCTAGATGTACCCCACCACCCTCCCACCTTCTTAAAGGTGCAAGGTCTCAACCCATTTTTACAGCAACATCACCTTATGCATGGGCATCTGAATCAGTGACTTGCTTTCAGAGCACAACTTCTTGCACAGTTCCCAGCTAACAGCAAGAAATTGCTGCCCTTACCACTGCTAAACACTGATGCTGTGATGCTCTTCTCAGAATGCTGCATCGCTCTGGCTGTAAAGAAGGAGGTATACATACCTGGACATGTAATCATTGTCCTGAATTTATGAAAAGGATATGAAGAATGTTATTGGAATTGAATTTTTTTGTATATGAATTTTTTTTTTTTTTTTTAATTTATTGTAACCTCACAGTCAGTCTAGCATTGACCCATGACATATTACCAGGTTGCTGAAGGTATTGGTGATAATTTGTTTAGAAAGAAAAATAGCAGTGGATTAAGGAGTAATTAGAAATGTACCTGCATGGCAACAAGCAGAGAACTTCAGTGGCCTTCAGATATGTTTTACAGATATCTTATGATCTTACTCAAATAATGAAACCCCTAATCATGACTCAACTCTCTAGATGGAATTTTCAGTAGCTATATTTACTAAAATAGAGGAGTAAAGAAAGAATAGTGACATATATCCTGGAATGAGAAATAGCTATGTTTCATTCTGAGAACTTTCTTCAGATTTTGACAAATAAAGAAACCTTTCATAAAGAAACTTTCATGGAAAGCTTCTCGTTTACTGAGGATTGAATTTCTTCTTTACTTTTCTTGGTGGATTTTAGGATTTATATCATGCAGAAGATTGGTAACAGTAGTAGTAATGTGGAACAGTGTAATGTAGAGTCCATTATGATAGCAAAATAATTCACATACATGATCTCCAGTAGAAGTCTTTACAACCATAACAAATATTTTCTTTTCTTTTTTCCTTCTTCTTTTTTTTTTTTTTTTCTTTTAAAAATTTGTAAAACGTAGAGTTTTACTGTTTTATTCTTACGTTACAAAGCAGCCTGGTAAATCTACATTCCTAAAGCCTGTTATTCTGATTATTAGTCTGGAAGGCTATTGCTTTTTGGCATCACTGGCATCTTATGAAGAGGGATAGTAGTTGCTGTAATGAAAATTTGTCAGCAAGATTGTGGAGTGGATTGTAGATCCATACTGCATGCTGCTTGTTATAAACTTGGTTTGTACCTTCTGGATGTCATTCCCCAGGAAAATGTGCACAAACATCCCCAACAGCTGTAATTTTGTGTGCCTTGTATTACACTCCCAAAGAGATTACTTGATTAACTTAAAGAGTTTACATTCAAACTAAACAGTATGGATTCCTCCCAGAGTGTCTTACATGGAATTTGTTTGTCATTACATCCTTGATTTCTGCATCCTGAGCCAGAGTGACCTGCTCTGGAGCTCAAGGGTCCTGATGACCGCACAGCTGTCACTGTCTTAAAAAGTCAATTCTTAATTAATCTAGAATGTAAGGGTTATTCAGATTAAGACATAGATATGACAGCTGGGGTACCTTAACTGGAGGTTACAAAGATTGATATTAGATGTGTGCCTTGTGTGTGCCATTAAATGGAAGAGGAAGGGAGAAAATAAAATGTTTCTCCTCCCTTGTAACATCATTTCCCTTTTCCTAAGGAGGAAGGGGAAGAAGAAAGGTCAAATGAAGCTTGAATTCAAACCTAAAGTAAGATACTTTTGTTATATGGTGATATTAAAATATGGAGTTACAAAACCAAATCCATCAGTTTTGTTGCAAAAGCTATTTGCATTACTATAAGAATCAGATAGTTCTAATCAACATTTTACTTCATCACAAGCATGATAGCACTTCCAGTGCCTACTGGCAAAGGGAGTTTGTGCTGTGAGGCTGACTGGAATGAGTCAGAAGCAGAAGGCACCTGCAGCAATTCCAGTGAAAAATTGTTTGGCTTGAGCTTATGTGAAAGCCTAGAAGACTGACAAAATTAGCATAGCTAGAAGATATACTTGTGCTCAGAATCACTAAGCACAGCAAACAAATCATAGAATCAGTAATCCAACCACCAACCCATCACCACTAACCATGTTCCTCAGTACCACATCTAGACCTCTCTTGACCACCTCTGGGGATGGTGACTTCCACCTCCCTGGGCAGCCTGTTCCAATGTCTCATAAATCTTTCTGAGAAATTTTTCCTGATATACAACCTGAATCTGTTCAGTTCCTTGACATCAATCATGACCAGGTCTGTCCTTGCAGCCTGCTTCCTTTTCTTCCATCAAAATAGGAAAACTGATAAATTGGTGGCAATCACAATTCTTCCTCCTCTTCCTATTTCTCTTCCTATTTTCTCTTTACAATAAATACAAGGGCATCAAGAAGGAACAGAGGAGGTAATAAACAATCCCTGCCCCCAGCCAGAAAAGTTTAATAAAAAAAGCACATCACAGCAGGATGCAATTCAAATGTTAAGGCTGGGATGTAGTCATCCTCTGGAAAAAGGAATGATGAGGAGGTGAAGGGAACTACCCTCTTGCACTCTGTGCTAGCAGTAGATGAAGTAAGCATCAATTATCAAACATTTCATTCCTGCTGATTTTTTTTAGATCAGACAGAATCTTTTTTTTTTTTTTTTTAAACACTTAGACTATGTCTTTCTCCCATCGGTATCACATGGCAAAAATATAACAACAAAAATGAGTAAGTTAATCACAGCGTGACTGAAAAGTGATGCCTCAGATGAAATGCCTATGGCTCAGTGCACCTGTAGATACACATATCTGCTTACTGGAATTTTTAGTGAGAATTTTCAGGGGACAAGGTGGAGCAGGCCACATGGGAAAAATTGTACCAAATCCTTTCCTCAGAGCGCACCATTTCACCTAAACATTTATGGCGAGTGTGAGCAGCAGAAGGTTTAAAATACCATGAGGAAAGCTGTTTGTATTCTGTTGCTAAATCCTAAGACAGGAATTATTTGTATGCACTACCCAATCCATTCCTTTGGGCAAGAAAGAGATACATAGTTAAAGACCAAGTGCTGGGCTCTGGACCTGAAGCCTACAGTCTGGTAATTTTAGTTTTGCAGATCAGTTTTTACAAGCAGACTGAGGATATCTCTTTATCACTATTTCGGTGAAAAGAAAGCTCTGTAAAATCGTATACATATGCATTTCACCTTAGAGTGCATGGTCACTGTTATAGATCTTCATGTATTCTCTGCAGCTGTGATATCCTGCAGGATGGAATACATCCTTTGGAGGCAAGCAGTTGTTATCTGGAGCTGGACCCAGTTAGTCTTTTTCATTTTCTGCAGTTTGGATGAGGGCTTATGACTGCAATACTTGGCAGACAGGCAGTCAAACCACATTAACTCAAGTGAGTTCAATATAAGGTTGGCTGGCCTGCATGACTAGCTGTATGCCAACAGACATGGACTCTATGATGAATGTTGTATGGTGCCCAGCACTGAAGTCTTACATTTTCGTTACAAACCTCCTGTAACTGTGAAATGCGTAAGTCAAAATTTGAATTCCAGGGAGAACTCTGGAAAGGAAACAACCAAAGGGATTATTTTCCACCTAGTATAGAAGGCAAATTTAGACTTCATTTGGTTGTCTTTTACCATTTGTCTGCCAGAGATGTCAAGGAATGTTATTCAAGTATCTTCATGTTGTTGTATTCAGATTTACTGTGATGACCTGCAGCCATACATTCAGAAGGTTTAATATTAAAGATCTGTGTCCCTTAATCCTTGGTGAAGCTGATTTACAAGTAAGCAAAGCTCAGTTATACGGGATTTGCAGTGCTGTGTACCCAGGGGACAAGCCATTTTCTAAGTTGAAAATGGCCACTTCTATGAAAGTTGAACAGAGCACAGATCTCTTCGCTTGCATCTTTTGGGATGAAAGAGTAGTTTCCAGGGCAGGACGTTATGAAAATTGAATATCTGGGGTACTTGCTTTCTTTGCACCTTCATACAGAGGAGGCATTAGTATTGCTGAGAACAAGGTTGAAATATTCATTATGAATGATTTACTGATTTTCTTTTTTCTTATTTTCTTTCCTTTCTCACAAACTGAACACACATTATGAAAATGATGTGCCATTTTTATATCCATCTCTTCCTGGTGTCATAGCATTTCCACCAGCTTTGGAAAGCCATCTTGGGTGTTTTCCGTTAAGCATTTGACAGAGATATTCTGTCACTGAGTGTGCACAAACAGTGATGTTCTCTATCTCCCATTCTTCATCTGTGAGCTCATCTGATTGCAGCGGCTCTGCTCAGGGATTAAAGGACAAAGCAACAGGAACAGTGTGCGGCCAGTGCAGAAGCAGCAGAAACACACAGGCAGCTGTGGATAGATGTCCTTTCCTCGGGTGTGTTGTCTACTCTTGTGGGAGAAATTGTCCTTCCCCAAACAGTCACACACAAGTCATAGTGACAGTGATATTCACAAGAATTAATTACAATGAGTGTCTGATGTAGGTGAGCAGACCAGAGTAGGACTAGTAAAAAGTATTTTTGAGGATTAAATCAGCTCTATGCTTCATATGACTCCTTATTTAAGTTAAATCTCTCTGCCATCTTAAATACACTTACAATGAGTGTTGCATTTCTGTATGATCAAAACTAGAAGAAAAAATGACAGAGCTGTTTATTCTTAATTATTGTTTGTATGCATATAATCTGTACATGCCTGATGCCTTATTCATGTAATGTTGAACAAACTGTTAATGATTTCCTTTAATCAAATGTAGACTTTTGTACTGTTAGTGCCCTTAAACAAGCAAATATTTCTTCTAATGCAGTCTCTTCTCCTGCTGGTCACTATGGAGTGTAACCCACCAGGACTCTCAAAATGTTATTGAGGACGACTGCTATCACTGATAATTTGTACTTTCTCTGAGCATTCTTATAAAATAAAATCATGTTAGTAATATGAAAATAATAACCAGCAAGAAAGGGTAACAGAATCTGCTTTTATTCTTGGTTGTCTGAATGCAGAATTTTTTTCACTGTGTATTTAATGTACACAGTATGTTTACCCAACAACACTGCATTTTGTTTAAGGCTGTTTAATGCCATCTTAGTCATAAAATATAAACTGTGCCATACTGAGGACAGACTAGTGCAGAGAACAAGTACATTTAGAAGCTCTGTGTTGGACAGACTGTCTCTTAATGACTCTCTCTCACCCCAGTGTCAGTCACTCTAGAAAATATAACAAGATCTGAATGGAGCAAACGCATGAGCATACCTGGTTTGACTTACATTTTACTTTTGTGTGTGAGATGCTGGTGTCAACTGTGATATCTACTCATTTTTTGTAACTTTTATCAGCTAAAGGACAAATTAGACTTCTAAAAATATCACCTGAGGTTAGAGTAACTATTTTCAAAATAATTTTTCTTACCATTTATTTCCAACCAGATATAAGCTGGCAAGCATTCCGTGTTTGCTGCTCTTCACCTTCCCAGATTCTTTTTCTTTGCTCATGCACAGATAGGTTTTTGTGTTTTCATTGCATTCTGCAGTTGTAGCATTTCATTATTTACGGCCCACCAGTGATTCCCTGGGCACAGATTGATAAATTGCTAGGCAGGGACAACACAGGGGACATTGAGGCTGGTTTTCTTTTTTTTTTTCTTTTTTTTTATTTTTTTTTTTTTTTTTTTTTCTTTTTTTTTTTTGTTTGTTTGGCTTTTTATTTTTTGGTAGTCTTGTGAACATGTTACCTTGGATTTAAAAAATATGTGGCTATCGGAATTAATTATTAGAAGATTAATAGCTTCGACTCTGTCTGTAGGTTTCTGAATAAAGAATACAGAGGTATTTCAACTGTTTTTTTTTTTCCTGAACAAAGTGAACTCCTTTCTGCCATAAGCATTAAATGGCAGAACGAAGCAATTTCTTTTCTGTGAAAGAACACATGCGACAAATAAGAAAATCAGTGATGTCTAATATAGCAAGAGATACTCATCTAGCACTATAGATTGCAGTCCCTGATGTGAGATGTGATCAGTGTTGGTATGAAGACGATAAGGCTTATTTAATGATGCTGGTCTACTATCACTTTATTGTAAGGAGGTTACTTACAGTGTGAAAGCTTGCTTACTTTGCATAATGTAAACAGAACAGGCTATCATGGGAAGAAACAAACAAACAAAACAGTGCTAAGCATGCAGCTCTCATGCTGCAGTTATTGAGCAACTTGAACAATCTACTCTACTGCCCCTTTACTCTGTGCTTGTGAGAACCCACCTGCAGTACTGCATCCAGTTCTGGAGCCCCTGATACAAGAAGAACATGGAGCTGCTGGAGAGGGTCCAGAGAAGGGCTGTGAAGATGATCAGATCACTGGAGAACATTCCGTATGAGGACAGGCTGAGAGAACTGGGGCTCTTCAGCCTGGAGAAGTGAAGGCTCTGAGGAGACCTTACAATGGCCCACAGGGGGCCTACAGGAAAGCTGGGGAGGGACTTTTTAGAAGAGCATGTAGTGAGAGGATATAGGGAAGTGGCTTTAAACAGGAAAAGAGTAGATTTAGACTGGATATTAGGAAGAAATTTTTTTTCTGTGACGGTGGTAAGACACTGGAAAGGTTGCCCAGTGAGACTGTGGATGTCCCCTCCTTGGAAGCATTCAAAGCCAGGCTGGATAGGGCTTTAAGCAATCTGTTCTAGAGGAAGGTGTCCCTGCCTATAGCAGGGGGTTGGAACTAGGTGATCTTAGATGTCCATTCTGACTCAAACCATTCTACGGTTCTATGATTCTATAGTATCTTCATATGTTGGCAGCACTTGCTGTAAAGCCAAAGATCAAGGTGATTCATGATCGGAGAAATGCTCAAGAAAACCAACCTTTAGATCTCCTTCCTCTCTGCCTTCCACTTTTCAAAGAACTTTGTGTTATGACTGCAGTGCACAGGCTGGCTGTGTGACACCAGCCATATTCTGTCAGGGTCAGAGGATGACCCTTTTGGGGCAGGACAGGTAGTCCGGTTGGGCTATCTTAGTGATTTTACCTGGATTTTGCCAATTGTGTTGGTATGTATTTCTATAACACGTGAAACATGACTAGATAGCATTGAAATAGTGTTGCAGAAGGTTAGACAGATTGGGGTTAGGATGAGTTCATTTTGAGTTGTCTCGTATTTTTTAAATAGAAGCAATATAGTGAGTGCATGTTGCCCAGACAAGGTGGACTTTCCTGTTCCTAATTAGAATTGGTCAGTGCTGTTGGCCACATATTAATCTGTTTAAATGAAAGTAGCACTACTAGTGGCGATTCCCACCCATGTCTACTGTTTACTCCCACTGGCATTTGTACTTTGAAGAACACACCATGGTAAAATGGTAAAATATTCATCAAATTTTGCATGTTTAATTTGGGGAATGAGGACTTTTTCCTAAGCTTTATGGCCCAGAAATTGAACACATTTTCTGTTTAAGTTATTGTACTATGCTTTTTTCTCTGAAAAGTTTACTGCAGATGCATCATGTGGAAGTAAAACAGATACAAATCTGATATTTTAAAGAGATAATTGCAATATCTTCAAATGTTGTCTTGTATGAAATGTTTTTACTTACCTCCATTACTGCTTGTTTCCTTCCACAGTGTATAAAAATTAACCTCCATCTTCTTATTGCTTTGCTATTCCTTCTTCTTTTTTTCTCTTTCATAAATCTACAACGATTTGTCATTTGGCTTTATGCTAACATGCCAGTTAGAGAGACTTTTCCCACACTTTTAACAGGCATGCCCGTTGACAGGAGGGAATGCCTCCTCCTGATTGCTCTCCAAGTAGGCATTCTTCATGCTGACAAAATATTCTGTAGAATTAACAGAGAAAATGTGGTCTCTTGGTTGACTTTCACCAATAGACTGGACTTCATCAATTACAAGTTTTAAAAGAGAGTCTTCATAAATTATAGCTATATTTTGTATATAGCTGACTAGCAAACTCCTGAGGAATATTCCAATAATAATATCTTACATTTAGTTATGTTGACTTGTGACTTCAGAGGTTAATGTTGGTGAGATGGCAGTAGAGTTTGAATCTTCCCTTACTGATGAATCTGGGAAGAGTGACTGATGCACCAGAAGGATGTGCTGCTGTTCAGTGAGATCCAGACAGACTGGAGATCTGGGCAGACAGAAACTTTATGGAGTTCAACAAAGGAAAGGGCAGAGTCCTATAGCTGGGGAGGATGATCCACATGCATCAGGTTAATGGCTGACCTGCTGGAAAGGAGCTCTGTAGAGAAGGACCTGGGTGCCCTGGTGGACAACAGGTTGTCCATGAGCCAGCAGTATGCCCCTGTGTCCAAGGCCAATGATATCCTGGGATGAATTTAAGAATGTGGCCAGAATATTGAGGAAGGTGATCTTCTCCCTCTACTCTGCCTGGTGGGATCATATCTGGAGCACTGTGTTCAGTTCTGGGCTCCCTGGTGCAAGACAGACAGAGAACTTCTGGAGAGAGCCCAATTGAAGGCCACGAAGATGATCAGAGATCTGGAGCATTTTCTGTATGTAGAAGGCTGAGAGACCTGGCATGTTCAGCCTGCAGAAGAGGAGACTAGGGGGGAATCTCATAAACACTAATAAATGTCTAAAAAGTGGGTTGCAGATCCCTTGGGCTAGGTTCTTTTTAATGGTACCCAGCAGATGAACAAAGCGCTTTGGGCATGTGCTAGAACACAGGAAGTTCTATGTGAACATGAGAAAAAATTTCTTTATCTTGAAGGTAACAGATCACTGGAACAGGCTGCCCAGGGAGGTTGTGGAGGCTCCTCTGGAGATATTTAAAACCTACCTGAATGCTTTTCTGTGTAATGCACTTTAGGGAACCTGCTTTATCAGGGTAGTTGGACCGGATGATCTCCAGAGGTCCCTTCCAACCCCTACAGTTGTGTGACTCTGATTCTGCCAATATCCCATTATAAGTTGTCACTGTGCGACAGATGGCATCAGGGAGGTGGTCAGACAGAATGTCATCTGACATGGAAGTGCGTATGAAGAGAAGGTGTGTCATTGACTTCCTCCATGCAGAACAAATGGCACCCACTGACATTCGTTGATGCTTGCTGAACATTGATGGAGGCCAAATAGTGAGGGGTGGGTGGTGTGTTTCAGCAGTGGCAAGAGTGGGTCACTTCCATTAGTGCAGATTTTTGTGAATGCAGCATATAGACAATTGTTCAACAGTGATGAAAATACACAAAGCTAATGGTGGTGACAACACTGAAAAATAGCGTTTTGTATCTGAGAATTTACTGTGTTATTGTGCTCTTTCATCTGTTCTAGTTTCCAAGGAAATAAATAGGAGGCATTACTTTCTGAGTGACCTACATAATTTTCTATAAGAAAACTGAGGTTAACATTTCCCCCCTCTGGTGAATCTATATAAATAACACATTTCATGGAAATCTCAACACTAAAGCAGCACAGCTTGTACTAGGTTTTGGTGAGCCAGCTTCAAAGCATAATTGTGCCTTTAAGACTGGGATAGATGGTTACAAATATTAATTTAGGCTAATAGATTTCATTTATTTATCAAGAAAAGAAAGACTTACATATTATCAAATTATAGTAATTGACACCTCCAATTATGTCTGTCTTACATACTTACAGATTATTTGAAAACATGGAGGCAATTTAGAAAAGATCTTAGTGATACAAGGATAATGTTTCTGTTGTAGATTCTTAGGACACTTAGTTTATCTTTTTAAAGGCTGAATTCAAGGAAGGGGAAAGTAAGCCAAAGGAAGGATGCTATTTATATGTAGTGTAAAGCATAAAAATATAAGGCCATTTGTGGTTAACAATCATCCATTCCTTGAAGGTTGAGGATGTAATACGATAGCTTTTGAGAATGTTAATGCTTGACCTCATCTCCCCCCTCTCTTTTTAAAAAATCAGGTTCTTAACGATCCACTACATGCTGCAGATTTAGAATGGACAAAATCTTTTTGGTTGATTAGAAATGAAAAAAAAAATTAGGAAATTCAAGGCTGAGGTGGAGTTCTGGCTCTTCCCTGGATATCAGATGGGTTACCCATAAGTGCAAAGGTTTAAAGATAAAGAGTGAGAAAATTTTTAGATGGAAACATTTTCAAAAGGAAACAACCAAAAACAAAGAAACAAACAAAAATAACAACACAAAAACAACTACCTAAACCATTACTGAAATTCAACAAGAATGATCCTTAGTGGGTATAATGATGCTCCATCTTTCAAATGTATCTTAATTATTTCCTCAAATAAATCAAATTTTTGTAAAAACAATCCTTTTGAAAGATGGGAATCCCAGTTAATTTATATTCTACTTGATATTTCTTAAGTAATTTTAAAGTAATACCCGTGTAAGTTAGCTTTAAAAAATTGGTTGCATTTTTATTATATTAAAATGATAAAAAACTTTGTTTCTGTAGAAGCTTATTCTTATGTCTATCAATTTTAATGAAAATCAGAAGGCAATTAAAAAGCACAAGGCATGAGATTGAAAATTAAGTAAATTTTCTGATTGCAGTAAAAGTATTTTCAGTGAAACAATGTGAACAATTTTTTCAGTGAATCAAAATTTGTATTAGCAATTAGTTTTTAAAATTTGATAACTTATTCTACAAGGAAAATAACATATAAGAATCAAAAATCTCCAGACATCGCATCCTTCAGCACTTCAAGACTAGAAAATATAATTCTATGTTGTTTTGCTCATGCATCATAGGAAGTGACGCACTTCTTAATGAATTCTTAACCATGAATGACCCAGCTGTTAAGATTAACTTTAAAACCATGCAAGACTGAGAAAATATCTGGTTTAAGCTTGTAAAATGAAGTCTTGAGGCTGTGCTGTGTTAATGCACCCCAAAATGTGATTTGCCCCTTGGCTTCCTGGGCAGTCTGACTCATGTTGAGCAGCTGGCTGCAGCACCCCAAGATCCCCCAGCCACTCATCTCCCATCTGTGCCTCGGTCTGGCATTGCTCCATCCCAGGTGCACCTGGCATTTTCCTTGCTTGGAATTCATGCTCATGATTGCCCTATGCTCCAATGTCTGTAGATCCCTCTGCAAGGTTTTTCACCCCTCCAAGTAGTCAACAGCATCTCATAGTTTAGCATCAGCAGTAAACTTGTTGAGGATGCATATCTCTTATACATGACAATCACTGATAAAATAAAACTGTCCTTAGAACTGAGTCTTGGGGAACACTGTTAGTGACTGATCTACCATTGAGCTGGTTCAATACCCAGTGTAGCATGAACCTATTTACCTAGCAGTTGGACCTTATGTCCGGAAGTATTCTGTGAGGGACAGTATCAAAGGCCTTACTAAAATATGGAAAGATTCCATCCTCTGCCTTTCCTTCATTCACCAACCACATGATCTTACTATAGTAGGACATCAAATTACTAAGGAATGACTTTTTATTGGTGAACTCATGTCAAATATTCATGAAAATTCTGCCAGTCCAATAGACTAAATTATCCACGTCTTTGAAAATAAATTTGGTAAGATATTGATATCTTTGTTCTCACGGTAAACAGTAAATATTTTAATTTAAATTATGAAAATAATGTAGAAAGGAACTTAGATGTTTGTCTAGAGCAAAATATTGGAAGTCGTCCCTCCAGACCAAAATGTAGAAATAATGGAAATCCTGCTACTCTGTTTAAGATACGTTTGTAACTACTGCTTGTGACATACCCTAAGCAAAAGAGCTTGAGGCCTTTGCAGGCTGTAAATCCAAGTGGGGGCACAGCGTATATAAGGAATCTGAGAGGTCATACAGGCAAGTGGTTGAGGTACAGGCATGGAGAAGCTTGGAGACTTCAAGAAAGGAGAAGATAAAAATGTAATCAATTAAAATTTTGAAAGCTGTTCTTCATATGAGACTGAGGGAAGCCAAACGCAGCCATGACTGAGAATGCCAAAAGCTGACAGAATGATATATGTGTACTCCTGGCTTTCACATCCTAGCAAGCTCAAAGAGGTTTATCCATGCATCCAAACTTTTGTCTCTCCCAAGGTCTATGGGTATTACTGTGACTTGTAGGTGGCAAGATCAGAGCAATGCTTAGGTTTTCCTAGAATCATAAAATCATTTGTGTTGGAAAGAATTCTTAAAGATCAACTTTTTGTTTGTGTAAGGAGGAAGGGTTCAAAATTTATTTTTTTCTAATATATATGTTCTTCCGTGTGGTCACATCTGACTGCCCAACTCACTGTGATTCTGATAGAGTTGACAAGGTTCTTTACAGCCTGCATTTAATTTTTCTCAGCCTTGTGGAAAAGAACCCACTTACTGTGTCTCTGCAGACAACAAGGAGGAAGATTCCTCAGTAGCAGCCATGGGCACCATGCCCACAAGATTGAAGTCAGCCCTACAGGCCTGCCTTGGAGAGCAGCCTTCCCTTCCCCATCACCATCACAGAGCAATCTTTTATAGAGTACTCTTCAAAAAGGCAACTTTGCTTTTTTAAAAAGCTGGTATCACTTGCTTTAATTAACACAGCAGGAGGCAGTAACATTTTAGGCTTCCTCAAAAGCAAATTATCTCCAGGCCTCAGAGCTGCTCTGGGCTTGTTCCAGCCCTAGTCTCTCTCCTAATGCTAACTGTGATTTTCTCTTAATATCAGCCCTCACTCAGTGGAAGCTGCACTCACACCTTTAATTTCATTTGTTTTCATTTTATTGTATTTTATACCAGTGTCTGCCCATACAGCAGAATTTGGCTTGCATAACTAACAATGACTTCCTGATGTTTTCTAGAATGGCATTTGTCTGCCTCTTGTCCTTGTCCTCCTATTTGATATTAAAATAGCAAAAGGAAGTATTTCATTCATGACAAAGAAAAACAGAGGGAAGCTGGGTCATAACTGTGCATTGGGAAGCTGGGGCAATCATGGACTGCTGTTGCTTGAGGAGAAAGCAATGAGCAATGAGTTGCCAACCCAAACCTGCTATGTTACCCTGCATCCTCTCCAAGAGTTGTGTACTGGAACAAGTACATCTGAATCTGGTTCAATTTGAGACTTCTATGGGCCATTTTCATAGCAAAATTTTACAAAACATGAAGGGCCAAAAACAATGAATAATGCAAGTCTGCCCTTCCAGAAATCAAGAGCTTCCTTGCCATGAGGGTTAAGGAGCTTCTTTTTTGACTCTTGTACAGTAGCATCATACATTTCTACCCAGAACTGTTGCTGAGGAATGTTTCGAAGTCTCTTCTGTATTTTTGTATCTGTCTTCTCTCCCATCAAAAATGACAAGCATCCAGCTCAAAAATAGTCATTTTTTGGTGTTTTTTATGTTTTTTTTTTTTTTTTTTTTCCTTCTTTCTTGTCTTTGAAAAGAAGATAAAGTATTGCTGCTGCACTGGGGGCAAACACAGAGCATTGTTACGACGGCTTTCATGTAACTGAAGCTGCAAATATTATGCTGGCAAAGCAGCTCTCTGCATTCATTGAATTTGCTCTCCACTGCACTATGGTTTTGGAAAAGCTGTACCAAAATGTATGAAATGCTCAAAAGAAAGGAGCCATTTAGAACAGAAGCAGAAATGGAAAATAATTGACCAGAGCTAGCAAAGCCCTGTATTAAATTACCAGTGATAGATCAAAGGACAACTGCACAGCTTTGAATAATGGCACTTTGCATCTTTCTCTGACAGTCAGGTCAAGATTTTCAAAGCTGATTCAAAAACTGAGGTTTTCAATTCCTATTAATGGCACCTTTGAAGAACTCCAGCTGCATTCACTCCCCAGTTCATGTGAATAAAAACCTCATCTTTATCCTGGAAACCAATGGAGGTCATCGCTTAGCATCAGTATTTACACCCAAAATTCAAAATAGTCAGTACTGCTGAGTATTGCATCAGAAATGAAACTCTGTTTGTTCACTGCCACAATAGTGAAAAAACAAAGTGGGGAGGAGACTGCTGCTGCTCTGAAAGTAACACCTCCTATTTTATTCTGTTGGCCACAACATAAGGGATGGGTGTTGGTGGTGTGTCAGTAGAGGTTGAACCTTTTTGCCAGTGTTCCACTACATTTTATTGCCTCATGACAGGTGGCAGCAGAAGGGCACTCTGACAAAATGGTGTCTGACATGGAAGTGATTGTGAAATAAAAACGTGTCATTGAATTGCACTGTGTGGCAAAAGTTGCCCCCATTGATATTCATTGAAATTTGCTGAATGTTTATGGAGACCAAACAGTGCATGTGAATACAGTGTGTGGTGTCATGTATTTCAGCAGTGGTGACAGCAATGTGAAAAATAAGCCATGTTCTGGACAGCTGTCACCTCAGCTGGGGCAGATCTTTACAAGTGGCAAGCAGACTTTTGTTCGTCACCTGTAAAGATGCACAGCTAGTGGTGGTGACTCAGTTGAAAAAGGGTGTTTTCTAGCTTAGACTTTGCTCTATCAAATATTACGCTTTTTGAATCTGTTGGAGTTTCCACGGAAATAAATAGGAGGCATTACTTTCAGAGTGACCAATGTAGTATCATCTCAGCTTACTCTGTTTCTCTGCCCTCTGCCATTCAGTGGGGGTATGCAACTTTTTGTACTGGAATAGTAGATAATTCACTCTGTAGTTGTGGGTTTTTTTTTGTTTTGTTTTGTTTTTATTTTTAAGTTAAAAGTAAATATGGATATTTAATATGTTACATAGCATATTCATGTAAGTTTGCAAACTACTTGAGGAAGGGGGAAAAGGAGTTTAGCTTAGTTTGCAGAAGTAAAACATTTCTAGACCAATACTCAGCAGAGTAGACAGACACTGTAACATCTGAGTTCACGGTGTATTCAGGAGAAAAGATTAGCTGTGTCAAGTTCCATAGGTTTAGTCCGGATTGTTTTAGCTTTCAAAAGATGATAGATTCATCACAGACTAAACCGATCTGTCAAGGGAAATAAGCTAAGGTAAATCCCTGAATAAAGGTAAAATAAATCTGTAATTATTGCTTGAAACTTTAAGCAAACAAAGGATTTCCCGTTGGCTGTACTTTTTGCTATTTTTCTCATTTAAAGAAACCTGTGATCACGAGTAGAAGCATAGATTGGATAGATAAACTGTTCCAAGGAAACTAAATACCAAGGGTGATTTATTGGATTTGGAGCACCACAGCTCACATGGCTGTATGCAGAGAGCTCCATTTGAAAAGAAACTCATTTCTGATCTGCTCTCTTGCTGATAAACTGTAATTGGGGGCTGATTGAATATGAGAAGATTTTCATTCTTTTCCATCCTGTCTGACCTGACAGCCCTGGTCATTTCCTACCAAAAGCTGGAACGGGTTTTCTCAATCACAAGCAAAATGCATATTTCTTGCTGAGAAAAAGCACTTGTGTAGTATCTTGAAACACTTCTCATTTACTAAGCAAAATGGAATGCAGCACACGAGGGAAGCATCTGAAAGGTAGACCAGCATTTTAAGTAGGGATTCAGCAGCAAATCATCCACTAATCAGCACTGCTAATTTGATTATTTTTTTATCTTTTTTGCAAATGCTACCCAAAAGTCATCTGACGCTATCAGTGGTGGGATCCTTCATGACTCAGTCTCCCACTGTCAGGACATACCAAGCAGCTCTGTTTGAGCTTCTTGTATTGTGCAAACAGAGGTCAAGCAAACAGGCAGTAAAAATACAAATGTGGCATTTGGTTTACTCCTGGTCTTTTCTCTCATGCCAATTCAGAGGGTGACAAGGGAATTTCAACTCTCTTCTGTGTGAAGGATTTTGCTGAGGTTTGCAGCTTCTGAGGTGGCAATGGGCAGGTTACAGGACACAATATCATACTGTTCCATGGCTGGCTGTCTGCCGGCCGCAATGGGGCAGTAGCGCAGTGACAGGAGAAGCAGCACCATGCAGTTTGCTAGGGAAGTTCACATTGATGCTGATCTCCATCTATTGTGGCCCTGTGCTCTGGTCACATATCCCACCCTTCCCAGATCCTTTATTCCAAGCTATGACTGCAAGTGCTGATCCTTCTTCACGTGTCTCTTGGCTGTGCCTTCACCCTGTGCTGTCATGTGAGGATAGTACTTGCAGCTTTCAGAACAGAAGCATGACTGAACAGATTTTACAATGTCTTAAAACCTATTTCAAAGTACACAGAGTCCTCCTATGCAATCCTCTCCCACAATTTTATAAATCCTCTACTGACTAAACCAGCTCTTCTTTCAACTTGAAAAACAACATGTTGAAGACAGAAAAGGCAAGTGGCATCAGGGTCTCAGGATGGCAACACCAGCATGCACTGGCACTGCCAAAATAAATAGCTGTGGGGGCCTTTTGCATTCAAAGTCTGAGTTCAATCTTACTTTTCTTGCTTTTCAATGCCAAGGAAGAAATACAACAATTAAATTATTAAATTTTTGCTGTTTTTTTTTTTTTAAATATTTCTCTACTAACATTACTCTTCTTGGCTGACACTCCTTTCTCTGCATGATTCCAGCTTTCTTGTCACACGCTTCTTGAGCTCTTTTTAAGACCATTTCAGTATCTTCCTTTCACTTCACCCAACTCTATATTAAATCTTTTAGGAATTCTTAACTACCTCACTCCTGTCTCTCGTGTCTGGGACTTCCTGCCATGTAAGATACCATGCTACTCCAAAACAGTTGTGAAAATCTGTGCTTTCAGTAAAGAATCCTGTATCATTAACCATTATGTTCTTCTTACTATGAACTTATATTAGGGAGCCTGTAATGTACAAGATTTATCCTTAGATCTTCTTATATTTGACTTCCATTTTCCACCTAGGGTAAAGTGTTAAGTGTACTTATCTTGTCCATAAGTATCAGGTGATACAATTTTCTTTAGCTCACAGTGACTAATTGGGAAGATAATTACTCAAACTCAGTGAGGAGAACTCAAGCTTTGGCAATTTATTCACATATTTATGCATAGCAAATAATAATAAGCTTCCATTAGCTGCAGGAGCACAAAGAATTTTAGCAACTCAGTGTTGTGTCTGTTCTTCACTGATTCTTGAGACTGAGTCATAAAAACATGCATTTCGAAGAGGAGGCATCTGTTTAGAGGTGGAGGGATGGCTTATATGCTTAATCTGCTTGTTCTTTTCTAATCAAATGTCAAGTTACAGGGTACCACAACACATACATTTTAGTAAAAAATGGAAGCAATCTGGAAGAGATGGGCCTAGAATTCACCTGTTACTGATAGAGGACTTAAGACTAAGAATGAATTTAGGGACTTCGAAGGAAAGCTGGAAAAATATTTACTGAAACTGAACACTATGTAATCTGTCTGGAGTTTATGATTACTAATATGTATGGAGGGAGTGGTAGAAGGCAGAAAAGGCATGGGGTTCTAGCCTCCTATTTTGCATTTTGGCAATCACAACTAAATTGTTCTTTTCTCTCAAGATATATGATACTGAGAAAGTTTAGAGCTCAACAACATTCCCTTATAATGAAGATTTTATATGAAATTTTTGTTTTCTAAAAGTATTCTGTTCTGGCTAAAGCCTATGTGTTAAAAAGGAATCCACACATAATAGTTCAAAACTTTACATTAACTCAACAAATTAAAATATGCATCTGTGGATCAAGGCTATCGGTGTATGCCTCTGACTGGCTCTTCAAGTCTGCTTGGTCATTCCTGGATTGCTCTCCCTGTAATTAGCACTCGATAATACTACCTTCTGAGTAGGAATCATTTGGAGAAGGATACATGTAGGGGCAGGAAAATAAGAAGAAATTAAAACGTTCATTTTTACTATCAGTAACTCCATGGAAGATCATGGTGCAGGCTAGCCCGGGCTGACATCATCACCTCTTCAGTTCCGTCTAACTTCAGCAGGAAATATCTATACTTACCCACTTTGAAATATGAGAGTACCCCCAACTTAATCACACAAGGAACTTTTGACAAGAAAATCCCACTCCCCATCAATTCTTTGTATCGACAAAATACAGAGCTAAAAGAAGGGATAAAAATGACGTAGCTGCCACACAACTACTTCAGTATGTAAAGTAAGAAGAATGTGGAAAGAAGGATGTAGTGGCTTAGTCTTGTGGGCAGATAAGCACTACACAGCTGTTAGACCTGCTCTGCTAACAGTGGGATGGGGCGGAGAACTGAGAAAAAAAAAGTGAAAGAATGTGTGTGTTGAGATAAGAACAGTTCAATAATAATAGTAATAATAATAGTAATAAACACCAGCAAGAAAAATCACAAGCACAAACACAAAAAACAAGTGATGCATAACAAAACTGTCCAGCACCAGCTGACCTGCTGGTCTCTCAGCAGTGGCTGTGCCCGTTGCCAGTTCCCCAGTTATGTTGTTGAGTGTGACACCATACGGTTTGGGACATCCTTTGGGCCAGTTTGTGCCAGCTGTCCTAGTTGTGTCCGCTCCCATCTTCCCATGCCCCTCTAGCAGACACACAGGAGAAGCTGAAATGTCCTTGGCTCTGTACAGAACTGCTCACCTACAGCTGAAATGTTGTTGTGTTATCAGCATTATTCATATCCCCAATCTAACATACAGCATCACGCCAACTACTATGAAGAAAACTAACTCTACTCAGCTGAAACCAGAACAAGAGACAAAGAGAAAGACTAAGTTTACTTAGTAACCAAAGAAGATGATGGTGATGAGAGTTATGTGCATAAAACGAAGACTGCATCCCTGAGCAGCACAGTTACTGAAAAGAAAATGCTACTTCAATTAAACAAGATTTCCTGTACCACTAACAAAGGCAAATTGAAGGTACATGTCCTCTCTTGGCAGGAAAGTGAACAAACAAAAATCTGAGAAGGCCAATACTAGAAATAAAACCAAGTATCTTAATATATGCTTCAGATTCATTCAGCTCAAATCTGCAGCCTTCTTTTGAACAGCTTGTCCTTTGCCCTGAGTATCATTTGACCTTTGAATATATATTCTGCTCAGAAATTTTATCTTGTTTATTGTTGTTAAAAGGAATGGTGAGCACTGGGCTTCCAAACAAACGATGTGAGGAACCTTGCTGCTTAAGACTCTTATCCATTTCAGCATTAAAGAATTAATTCTTGTTCTAATCCAGCTGCTTCTCAGTGACTGACTGCTTTTTGCTGTGGTGGAACAATAGCACAGGACAGCCACATATCTACAGCTGAATTTCTTTAAACCAAACTGTGTCAGCTTATAAAAGAATGATTCCACTGTTATTTAATGCCTTACACCCCTTGATTTTAAATTCATTGTGCAGGCATTGTGGCCTAAAATAGACTGACAACAGCAGAAAGGATTTTGAGTTCTTTTTGCTTTTCATGTTACACAAACCTGGCTTTGAAGCAGCTGTATGGACAATGCCAAAAAAATGCAGTACTTTTAGCTAGTGACTTTCATCCAGTTAAAATGGAGTGCATTATTTTCTCCATTATTTTTGTTATTTTTAATTAATGGAAGGAGCTCTTATATATATTCTGCCATAGAGGAAATTACCTTTAAAACATAAGTTCACCTGTATATCTATTGTGATCCCATTAGATTGCATAGCTTAAACCAGTATTTGAACTCCATTATTTTTCCTACCAAATCTGGATATCAAAGAAACCTCTGACCAGTTGTTCAGGACCATCCTCACGTTTCTACATAAGAAAGTATGCAATGCAAAGTTTCACAGATTTATATCTTTTGTTGTTGTTGTTGTTGCTTTAGTCAGCATGAGTTAGATGCATGTGCCTGTTTAATATATGTGTGATGCTTTACAAGTCAGGTGGATGATCCTTTTCTATACCACTCATGATGGGATTGAAATAACAAGGAAGTGCAGTCAGGAAAATGTTGCAGCTCCAAAATAAATACACAAATTGCTCTGAAATTAATTCTCCTATTTATTTCCATAGAAACAACAACAGATACAAAGAACACAACAACAGTAGTTGATATAACAAATTCGCAGCTACAGAACAATGATTTTCAACAGTCAACACCACTAGCTGTGCATTTTTGCCAGTGATGAACATGTGTAAAACCTGCACCAGCAGTGGTGACATGCTGTCACTGTCTCCTCAACTGAAATGCACCACCCACCTCCTCACTGTGCTCACATCCATTGCTTGGTGTCCATAAGCATTCAGTAAGTTTCAATGGATAATACTGGGTGCAATTTTTGCCACACAGAGGAATTCAGTGACACATTTTTGTTTCACAATCACTTCCATGTCAGACACCATTTTGTCAAGAGTACCCCTCTGCTGCCATCTGTAACATGTCAACAAAATGTAGTGGAATATTGGTGAGAAGGTTCAACCTCTACTGCCACACCACCAACACCCATCTCTTATGTTGTGGGCCAATAAAATAAAATAGGAGGTGTTACTTTCAGAGCATCCCCTGTATAAGTGTTATTAGATTTACACAAAAGTCATTTATTTTTTTACAAAAAAAAAAAAAAAAAATTCCTCCATAAATATAAAATACTGTTACTGTTTGTAAGAAGCTTTTTTTCAGATTATGATGGAGAACTTGCTGTATGTTAACTGTCATTTCAGAATGATTATAGAAAGCAATCCCTTAAATCTTCAATGATATCTTTCTGACAGGCTTATAATCTCTGCAAATTGTTGGTAAGTGCAGAGAGCAAACCTGTCAGCAATTCTTGCTTTCACTACTCTAATTTGAAGGAATCTGCCTTGTGCTGGAGAAAACCTGGAAACCGTAAATAGCCTGTGATCTGCAGCTAAAAAGTATGTACTCTGGCAGTGCTCAGGTATCTGCCAGACTCAAAGCTTTACATGACTTAGGAGGGAAGAAAATTTTACTCCTTAAAGTGCCTCTGTATCTTATCAAAATTGAAGCGCTCAGCCCAAAAGAAAAGAAGACTTGTGCAAAAACCAGCACTCATACAAATGACCCATGCCCTGATGGTTTCCTGTCATTTGGACAAAGACTGACAGCACATGGTTGTAGTCAGGGACTACTCTGCCTTAGAGCACTTCCATGCATTATGCCATGTCCCATGCTGGGTCTCTGCACCAAGTATGGCTGCTGGCAGATCACCAGTGAAGCAAGGGAACTGGAGTTGGCTTGTGATATCATACAGGGAGGCTACCAGTCTGCAGTGAACATCTGAGAGATGTAGGTGTCCTGGTAGAGGGTCAAGAAAACAGCAATCTTTTTGCATGTCTTAAGAAATCTATTCATACAATGCATCTAGGTAAATCTCAAATATTAAAAACCTGGAGCCCAGTGGCCTATTTTTTTTTTGCTTTCAAAAAATTTATAGGCCAATATATAATGATATTTAGCTCCATACAAGCAAAAAAAAAAAAAAAAAGATTAGGGAGGCTCCTATGCCTGAGGGCCCCAGTATTCTCCTCACAGAATGTTGCCTGGGTCCTCCATGCTCATGGTATGCCTGTGGGCCTTGGGAGATCCATTTCAGCTTAAGGTTGGGAACCAGTCTGTGTGCCATGTAAAGATCTTCTATGTGTCCAGATCTGACTCTTGCATGAAGCTTGGTTCTGCTTGTGAGTATCTTATTCTGGGTTGTACTCCAGGTATATGTAGCATCTTGTCTCCAGTCATAGGATGCATTAGATTGGAAATGGATTATAAAGATCATCTAGTTCCTGCCCCCCTTCCATAGACAGGGTTGTCAAGAACTAGATCAGGCTCCCACTCTCTACGTAAAGAATTTCTTGCTCACATCTAACCAAAATTTCTCCTTATTTAGTTTGAAGCCATTCCCCCTGGTCCTGTCACTAATAGACCATGTAAAAAGTCAGTCCCCTTCCTGCTTATAAGCTTCTTTCCAGTACTGGAAAGCAGCAATGAGGTCTCCCTCATGTTTTTACTTCTTCAGACTGAAGAAGCCCAGCTCCCTCAACCTGTCTTCATAGGAGAGATGCTCCAGTCTTTTTATTAACTCTCTGAACGCCTCTCTGAACCTTCTACAAAAGCTCCACATCTTTTTAGCAATAGGAACTCCAAACCAGTATGCAGTACTGCAGATTAAGTCTCATGAGGACAGAGCAGAGAGGAAAATCATCTCCCTCTCCCTGCTGGCCACCCCTTTTTTAACACAGCCCAGAATAAAGTTGGCCTTCTGAGCTGCAAGTGCCTGCTCCTGGCTCATGCCAAGCTTTTCATCTACCAGAACCCCTAAGTCCTTCTTGGCAGGGCTGCTCTCAAGGAGTTCTTCTCTCATTCTGTACACATATCTGGAACTGCTCCAACCTAAGTGCAAAACCTTGCAGTTTGCTTTGCTTCTCTGTATTGCATTAGGTTTATGCAGGGCCAATTTTCATGCTCATCCATGTGACATCTCTGGCTTTTGATGACATCTCTGCCTTTATCAAGTGCACCCCTCAGCTTGGTGTTATCAGTTCTGCCTTTGGCTGTGCTTGCAGGATGAACTCTGGACCTGAGGGTCTTGCCTCAATCCTTCATTTGGTATTGTCTTTTGCTCCTGATTAAATTTCCTGGACCTGGTTCATCTCTTGCTCAGTGTGCCCAGACCTTGTGGGATTTCAACCACAGGTGAAGGTTTAGCCTGCCCTGTGCTCACCCTTTGCTCTTGGGTTGCCTGCACTAGAGCAACAGCCAGCCCTTGCTGATCCTTACCATGCAGCTTCAAATCTCTGCTTGCATTAGAAATGTAGTGTTTATGCTGAGTTTTTGTGCAGTAGTCTGATAGCTTTGATAAACGGTATTTGGATAGTAAGCCAGCTAAAAGTGTAAGCTAACAATTTGAAAAACCCAATAACTGATTGTTGTATGCAAATTAAGTAATGTATAGCAAATCTGACAATATTATTGTGACTAGGATGATGAACATGGCCATGTCTTTTGTCTCCATCAAAATAGAAAGGTGGGAAACTTTCTTTAAGTAGAGGTGGTTTTTTTAGTCCTTAAAGTTTTTTCATCCTGTTGTCGTTTCTATATTGGATGACTGCAAGGCTTAGTGTATTAGCTTTAGTCCCTAAAGTACCCAGGCTTTGCCTCTTTCCTGTGGTGATATTCTGATATTTGCAGTCAGCAGGAATTACGACAATCATCTAAGCTGTTTGAACTAAAAAGCTTCTCATAAACAGAATGAACTTGTGTGCTGCTTAAGACAATCGTGGGCTCCAAACTGTGTCAGGATTCATTCATGCAAATCAAGAGATTGCAATGCAGCAGGTGGCAGACAGCATGGGAATTGTTTCTTTAAATTTTGAAAGCAAAACAGAGCAAGGAAAGGCTCTACATGAAAATTATGCAAAGATTATAAGAATAAAGCCATGTCTTTAACTTACTAAGTATCTTACCTAATTTCAGGCTAGAATGACATTCTTGCAGTTCCTTGGTACTCTTTTGGCTGTGTATGAGTGTTCAATATTTCAGTAACTGAAAAAGCTTTGGGAACAAATTTAATGCCTACAAGAAATACATTTAACAGATTGCCCGCAGATGTGGTGGAAGCCCTGTCCTTGGGAACATTAAAGGCTGGGATCAATAGGGCTCTGAACAACCAAAACTAGCAGTTAATGTCCCTGTTAGTTGCAGGGGAGTTGGATTACATGACCTCTGATGCCCGCTGTGAATTTTAAAAAAAATATTATTCCTTGTTTCTATGATTTTATCATTCTATGATTTGGACTTGGATGGCAACTCCTATTTCCATTGCTGATCCATTTGGTGCCTGAACTTTGGCATCCCTACCTGCACAGTGAAGGATGCCCAGTTCTTAGGGCTGCCAAATTCACTAAGCACTGCTATGCTCGGGGTAAGCGGTGCATTTTCCCAGCATTTCTTGGTTTTCTCAGTCCCTTTGTAAGTGAAGTTCCGCAGTTTCCAACTCTCTCTAGGTTGCTTTCTGCAAACAGCGCCGTCAGTGCTGCAGTCCCGCAGACGAGCTCCTGGGCTGGCTTCGCAGGGCAGCCGATCCTCGGGTAGGTAAAGGGAAGCCGTTTGTCTCTAGCGCCTTCTTCTGGGAAGATTTTTTGTAGATGCAAGATACCAGCAGCCGATCAGTAACGTTTGGGCGTTTCCGAACACTGCTATTAACAAATAGTGGACAAAAAAAAAAAAAAAAAAAAAAAAAAAAGTCAATAGATTACTAAAACTAACATGCTCTGAGTTGACCTACTTTCAGCTTCTTGAGACCTAATGAATGTAGCAAGTGCAGTTATTTTGGGAAATTAGTTTAACTAGAGATGCCATTGAAGAGCCTTTCTGCCTTTGTGTTAAGTGACAGACTTTTGTTTTAAGCTACTAGCTTTGGAAAATTTGGAACAAATCTTAGTTTTTTAAATCTTTTTTAGCTTGAGCCAACTCATTCTTGACAATTGCACTGTAGGAATGATGAGTGAACTGTGGAAATGCAATACATAAAAATCCTGAGCTTGATTTCAAAGAATAATCAACACTGATATTATAATCAGCACTGATATGATAACTTCTACATATTCTCACTGCTTTTCCACCAGCCAACAATCCTGTTTTTAATATTACTCAGAACAATCAAATAACCAGAAAAGGAAAAGCATTGTGAAATAATTGGGTAAATCTTTTTTTATTTCCTCTGTGAAGAGAAAATCATCTTGCCACAGTGTATTATTGATTTTACCCAAGAAATATATGAGTCTCCCTCTTCCCCTCTGCATGTTATTTTGAAGAATTTTTAAAGCTTCTTTTGGGTGATGATGAGTGTTACTGAATCAGGTTAAAATTATTATAAAGTACCAATCTTGACTCCTGGGAAAGTACTGGCTGAAACTAAGTCCTGGATCACAAATAAGTTATGTAGCAATGTAGAATCATAGAAATGTTTGAGTTAGAAGGAAACCTTAAATGTAATTGAGGAATGAAAAGATACACGTACAGATAGATACCAGGTTGCTTAGATCCCTCTCCCTCCTGACCCAGAATGTCTCCAAAGGACAAGGAAGCCACCACCTTTCTGAGTAATATATTCATTCATTCAGTAATAAACTTCTGTATATCCAATCTAAATTTTTTAGTTAGAAGCCACTTCCCCTTATACGGTCACAACAAACTTTGCTAAAGAATCTGTTATCTTCCTTCTTATAGCCTCCTTTTTGATACTGAAAGGCCACTCTCAGGTCTCTCTAGAGCCTTCTCTTCTCCAGGCTAACAGCCCCCTCTGTTTCATTCTATTCTTATAGGAGAGGTGTTCCACCCCCTTGGAGTAATTTTCGGCCCTTCTCTGGGTGTGCTCCAACAGGTCCATGTTTCTCCTGTACTGAGAATCCACCTCTGGATGCAATACTCCAGGTGAGGCTTCACCAGCACAGAATAGAGGGACAGAATCACCTCCCTTGCCCTGCTGGCCATGCTTCTTTTCATGCAGCCCAGGATCTGGTTGGCTTTCTGGACTGCAAGGGCACATTGCTGGCTCATGTCCAGCTTGCCATCCACTAGTACCCCCAAGTTCTTTTTAGCAGGGCTGTGCTCTATACTTACATCCCCCAGCTTGTATTGATAGCGGATGCACTGGATTGCATATCTCATCTTCAGTCTTGTGAAAAGCTGAGGCTAGCACTGGTGCCTGCTGAGTAATAACACTGACAAACAGTGGCACAGTGTAGGAAAGGAAGATGACCAGCGGAAATTGGTTTTTCATCTATGTATTTTGGAATGTAACTTGAACTATTCTTCTTAAAAATAGCTGCTCTGAGTAGTAAAAGTGTTAATTCATTTTCTTAGAGCTAAGATTTTGCTATTTTTTTCTAGGAAGCATTGATATAATTTCTACTAGTGAATTTGCTTTGTCAGCATGGCTGGCTCGATAATTGAAATAATTTTGTATCAATTGGCCTAGATGGTCTTCAGAGGCTCTTTCTTAATAGTTTATAGTATTTTTCCACACTACTATTTCAAAAGGAATTTACAAATTTTGTTTAATGGAATCACAGAATCACAGAATTGTAGGGGTTGGAAGGGACCTCCAGAGATCATCGAGTCCAACCCCCTGCCAAAGCAGGTTCCCTACAGCAGGTCGCACAGGTAGGCATCCAGGCAGGTCTTGAACATCTCCAGAGAAGGAGACTCCACCACCTCCCTGGGCAGCCTGTTCCAGTGCTCCGTCACCTCACTGTAAAGAAGTTCTTGTGCACATTTGTGCAGAACTTCCTATGCTGCAGTTTCCGGCCGTTTCCCCTTGTCCTGTCTCCATTCACCACTGAAAAGAGTCCGGCCTCGCCATTCTGCCCCCCACACCTTGGATATTTACAGACCTGGATCAGGTCCCCTCTCAGTCTTCTTTTCTCAAGGCTGAACAGACCCAGTTCACTCAGCCTTTCTTCATAGGAGAGATGCTCCAGGCCCCTCACCATCTTTGTGGCCCTCCGCTGGACTCTTCCCAAGAGATCCCTGTCTTTTTTGTACTGGGGAGCCCAGAACTGGATGCAGTACTCCAGATGAGGCCTCACCAGGGCAGAGTAGAGGGGGAGGATCACCTCCCTCGACCTGCTGGCCACGCTCTTTTTAATGCACCCCAGGATGCCATTGGCCCTCTTGGCCACAAGGGCACACTGCTGGCTCATGGCCAACCTGTCGTCCACCAGGACACCCAGGTCCCTCTCCGCAGAGCTCCTCTCCAGCAGCTCATCCCCCAACCTGTACTGCTGCATGCAATTATTCCTCCCCAGATGCAAGACTCTACACTTGCTTTTGTTAAACCTCATCCATTTTTTTTCTGCCCAGCTCTCCAGCCTGTCCAGGTCTCGCTGAATGGCAGCACGGCCTTCAGGCATGTCAGCCAATCCTCCCAACTTCGTATCATCAGCAAACTTGCTGAGGGTGGCCACTATCCCCTCATCAAGGTTATTGATGAAGATGTTGAACAAGACCGGACCCAGCACTGACTCCTGAGGAACACCACTAGTTACAGTTAGCTAGTTACAGCTAGCTAGTTACAGTTAGCTAGTACAGGAAGTTATCCACTCTTCTTTCCTGCACTGCCCTGGCTATCTCCGACTCACATTTCATTTCATATTATTTCTACTGATACCAAAGATCGTTCTTACACACAGCACTCCATGAAATTTTGCAATCTCCTTTCTGTTGTGAATTTACAGTCATCTATGGCAGTTTTATCAATTTCTTGATGCCAGCTTTATCCTTCCTTTCAGATAGTTATTCACTTTCACTTGTAGTTATCCATTCTGTGTATTTATAGACCACTTTTCTTCTCTCAGCCTTTACTCTACCCTGCAGGTCAGACTTATTTTGTCTTGGTTGCATCCCAGTGGCACTTCCCTGTATCTTTCCTAACTTGAATTAATCTTCTCTTTCATGACTGACACCATACACAGAATTAAAGAAGTGCAGCCAATTTCTGCTACAATGGCATTAATACTTCTCTTAGGAAATATATTTTCTGATGTATCCTCAGAGAGTGCTTGCTTTGTTTTGTGGCTGTATCACACTGATGATATAATAGAGAAGTCTAACACAAGCTAAAATACTTTATTTCTTTTCCAAACAATCATCTGTGAACTTTATAGGATAAATTCTTGCCCTTTTTTATTTATTTATTTTTTTAAATATGTTCATAATTTTGCAACTTGTATGAATTCACCATACCTGTCTCTATCACCCCGACTTTGAGGTCAAGTATTAATTTCTGCATCATAGTTAGTCTTCCTTTGTACTGATAATGGTTCCTAATATTATTTTATCAAGATACCTATATTATCAGCTGAGGTCAACAATGACCTTGCATTTTGTACTGATTTCATATTCTGTGTTTATTGCAAACACCATGCAGCACTGTGTTTAACCTCACTTTTTGTATGACTCCTTCTCCATTCTGTTTTTTAATAGATCATCTTTATGTCCCCCCATTGGTGGGCTGCCAGCTATTTGGATATGCTCTCCAGGCAATTCCAAATGAAGGAAATAGTATTAATGTCAGTGGAGAAAAGTCAAGAAGGAAAGCAGCAACCTTCCCTTTTTCTTCTTCCACCCCAACAAGAGTAATGCAAGGGATGCTAAAAGCTCAAAGTTGAATTTATGATCACATGCTCTTGCCTGGTGAGAGGGACCAAAAAGGAAGAATCTCAGAAAAAAATAACATCATACTGGTGAGCTGCTATTCTGTTTTCTCTGCTTACTTGCATTGTCCCTTTCCTCTGACACTTCTCCTGAGCTATGAAGTTTGCAAGTTTTTTGTGATGGAGATTTTTTTTCAGTGTTAGTGTCTGTGCTTACATATTTATTCAGCATTGTTTTGAGAGGTATCTTCTGAAGATATCTGAGAGCAAATTAAAAAGTCTGTCTCTCATCCTGTCTTCAGTTGTTAGGAAAGCTTGTTAACCATGTTAAGTAGTTCAATGAAGAAACGTGTGCTATGTGAGAATTTGTAGGGGATGCCTTTGTCATGTGTGTCTCCTGCCATTTTAAATACAGAGGACTCACCTCCACCTGCTGTCCTGGAAGGAGGACTGGCAGTGAGCACAGCCTGAATTCAGATATGCTAGGCTGCCCAGAAGCCTCACTGCTCCTTACATACACAGGCTACGTTCACTGCTTCTTCACTGAGTTTCCACTGCTTTGAATGCACTTCTTGCTGCTTTCTCAGCAGCAGGATGGCAGAGGGAGCTTACTAGGGCTGAAATGTGATTAATAAATGTGAAGTATGACCATTGTACAGTAATACTAGCAATTTCTTATTGGAAAAAAGAGGATATTATTCCTATTGCACTGGTATATAAATGCATGCTTTACTCAAAGACCTGCTTCAGTTCTGTACTAACTCTCATAAAAACTACATAGTATACATGTAATGTATTATTCACTGATTGCTGAGTCCAGATTTGGATCTCTAATGGTTGTGTTGGCCTTTTTCTGAACGTATATATTTTCTGTAACATCAGTAAGACGGGAAACTGCTGTCCTTTTCCACTTAGAATGGTATGGTACGTGTCTGAAGGACTGTGTGGACCTCCAGACCAGAAAACTTCTTTCAAGGTATGTCAGCCTTGCAAGTTTCAGTTCTTCAAACTTTTTACAATTGGAGAACTGCTGTGTCAGAGCTGGATCAGTCAGAAAACTTACAAAGGGATGTGTATGGCAAAGAGGAGGAACCAAAGGGCAATTGCCAAATCCTAATGGTTCATCTGGAGGTTCTAATTCTATGCCCTACTTGTGTTACAAAAAGGCAATCAACCTGTGTTACAGTCAGGCAGATCTGAGTGCTCCTGCCCAGGTACCTGCTGACAAACATTCTACTCACAGAATAGAGTTCTCTGTCACATTAGTAAATGTTTGGTAGCCTGAATCTTAGGGAGGAACTGAACTAGTAGGCTACAGCCACTGTTCCTGAGGAATTTCTAAGTTCTTCTGTTTCGTTAGCTCAGAAAAGAGTGCTGTGAATATTGTGATTTGCTTTAAAGGGTAGCGCTATTCTAAGATGAGAGTCATTATAAGCTTTCCCTCCAGCTACTCATAAAAAGTAATTTAGACAAGGCTTTGAAAAATGAGAAAGCAGCATAGCACAGAAGAAACAGAAGGTTATGTACACAAGCAGTTATGTACACAAGCAGTTCAAATTAAATTTTCAAGGAGGTTAATACATCTGCCAACGTCAATCTTCTGTCCCCCATGTTTTCTTCCTATTATTGATAATGAGAATATAGGGTGAATTCTGAATTTAGGTGAGGTGAACTTTGCTACGTTAACTTTGTAACTAAATATAGTTAAGGAACTAAAATTGTTCAAAGGGACCAATGTGCATTTGGATGGATAATTCATACACCATAAAACAATCTGTCTACCTGATGGAATTTACAGTTGCTAAGATTCTGGACCTCGTTCTAATTGCATTAAGTATACTACTAAGCCATACTGAGCTTCGGTGTGAGAAGAATCAGAACATAACTAGCAAATTCACTCCCATGTTTAAGTAAGATTGAAAGGAAGATCTGAGATACTACAATCCTGTGAGACTCACCTCTGTGCCTTGGAAGATCATGGAACAGATCCTCCTGGAAACTATGTTAAAATGATACAAGATGAAGAGATGATCCTAAACAGCCAGCACAGCTTCACCAAAGGCAGATCTTGCCTGACCAATCTATATCAGAGAAGATGAAGTGATGAAAGTGGACAAAGAAAGGGCAACTGATATTGCCTACCTTGTACTTGTACAAGGTCTTTAACACACATACAACATTCTAAAATCTCTAAATTGGAGAGGTATGGATTTGAAGGCTGGACTGTTCAGTGAATAAGAAATCGGTCAGATGGTCAGAGCCAGAGGTATGTTGTCAATGGTTCAACATCCAGATGGAGAGCAGTAATAAGTGGTGTCCTCTGGAGGAGTACAGTTGATATAACAGAAGGAAGGGTTGCAATCCAAAGGGACCTGAACAAGCTTGAAAAGAGAACCCATGAGAATTTAGTGAGATTCAACAAGGCAGATGCAGAACTGTTGGAATAGGTCCAGAGAAGAGCCATGAAGATGAGTAAAAGGCTGGAATATCTCTCCTATAAAGAAAGGCTGAGGAAGGTGGGCCTGTTCAATGTGGAGGAGAAAAGGCTCTGGAGAGACCTCCTTGAAGATTTCCAGTACTTACAGAGAGCTTATAAGCAGGAGGGAGTGTGACTTTTTATACACTTGATAGTGGTAGAATTACAGAATCAGAAACGTAGGGGTTGGAAGGGACCTCAGGAGATCACCTAGTCCAATTCCTCTAAAGTAGGGGTAAAGTAGGTTCCCTAGAGTAACTTACAAAGGAAAGCATCCAGATGAGTTTTTAATATCTCCAGGAAATGACATTCCACAACCTCTCTGAGAAGCTTGTTCCAGTTCTCTGTCACCTTCAAAGTAAAGAAATTGTTCCTCATGTTCAGATGGAATTTCCCATGTTCCAGTCTGTGCCTATTGCCCTTTTTCTATCACTGGGCACAGTTGAAAAGAGCTTGACCCTATCCACTGGACTCCCACCTTTTAGATATTTATAAGCCCTGATGAAATCCCCAATCAGTGTTCTCTTCTCCAGACTGAACAGTCCAAAGTCTTTCAAGCTTCTCCCACGAAGGAGAGGCTTCAGGACCCTAACATTGTCTGTGGCCTTCCACAGGACACTACAGAAATTCCCCATCTGTCTTGAACTGGGGAGCCCAGAACTGGACACGATATGTCTCCAGCTGTGGACTCACCTGGGCAGAGTAGAAGGGGAAGATCTCTTCTCTCCATCTGCTGGCTATGCTCTCTTTAAATGCATCCCAGGATACCATTGGCACACTGCTAGCTCATGATCTGCTTGTTGTTCATCAGGACACCCAGATCCTTTCCTTTAGAGCTCCTCTCCAGCAGGTCATCCCCTAACTTGTGTTAATGTGTACAGTTACTTCTCCTCAGGTGTAGGACTTTCCTCTTGTCCTTGCTGAACCTCATAAAGCCAGTCCAGGTCTTAATGAATGGCTGAACAGCCATCAGGCACTCTTTCCAGCTTCATATTATCAGCAAACTTGCAAAGGATGCACTCTATCCCTTCATCCAGGTAGCTGATGAAGATTTTGAACAAGTCTGAAACCCCATACACGCTACTGGCCTCCAACCAGACTCTGTGCCACTGGTCACAACTATCTGATCTCTGCTAGTCAGCCAGTTCTCAATTCATCTTACTGTCGGCTCACCCTACATCTCTGGAGGTGTTCAAGGCTCCCAGAATGGATGGGGCCCTGGGCAACCTGACCTGATGGGTGGCAACCCTGCAGAGGTTTTGAAACTACATTATCTTTAAAAGGTCTCTTTCAATCCAAAGCTGTTCAATGATTCTATGCTTCTATTTTATCATTCTATAAATACTGCAGGCTATGGTGGAAGACTTTTAACACTAAGGATGAGGCAGTGCAATGCAGGTTCCTGGCAGCAAGCAGCCTCTGACCTGGTCCCTAACAAAGGTAGTCTGCACTGCTCCCATTCAAAGTGGACAAGCTTTCTACTGGGGAAAGATACCTTCACTGTTCTCATGACCAGCTTAGTTAGCTTTCTTCGATGTGATAAGGAAATAGTTTTTGATCTTGGCTCTTAGGATAGCTCACCATTTGGGAGAGGGGTGAGGCAAGCAAAAAGAGTGCCTTGCTGGCTTAAATCCACAATAGTGTACATTGCTAAAGACCTATTAAAAATAGAGAGACAACCGTAATGTGTCTCCAGGACTGAAAATTGTAACCTGTACCTAGTAACAAGAGCTACTAGACACTTAATTTGAAAATTCCCCAGAACTTCTGTCAGATACACAAAGATATGCACAAGAAGAGAGAGCTGTTCACTAGAGATGGGATCCCTGACACAGGGCTTGCCTTAGAATGCCTGTAATCTTGCTCCTGAGAATGAGAATGGAAAGTAAGCCAGCAACATGGCTGCTGTTTGATTCACATGTTGTGTCTGAGAGTCATTTCCCTTAGGGAAAAGAGGTAGGAAAAAGTCTTTCATAAATCTGGTATAAAACTCCTGCTTAGAAACACATTCTATCCATTTCTTTAATTGTTTTATTTAAAGCACTACCTGGGACAAGAATGTTTTCTAAAAATCCCAAATCCCCTATCAAAATAAGTTTTTTGTAATCTTCAGTACGTTATTTGAGTAGGACAATGGAGAAAGTGTCAGCAAAAATGAATGTACAGTCTTGACTTTCAAACAGCTGGAAGCAAAGATCTCCCAAAGGATTTTGTTTAAAAATATTCTCAAGAAATAATGAGAAATAGGAGAAGTGCACAGAAAGACACAGAGTGCCAATTAACTCAATAGGTTGTACATGCTTACTTTGCACTAACTAGCAATTGCATGCTAAAGCACTATCCAGAGAGATTGGTTTACTTTAAAGATACAAGAGAAAGTAATTCTAAAATCTCTGTATTTTAGGAGAAAGAATTCTCCAAGAGTTACAACTCTCATCAAGGTGAACAGAGAAAGAAAAGCAAAGTGTTTTTGCTCACAAGCAATCTACGACCAGAGGGCTATTAAAAGAATAAATGATATCATTTGGAAATGTCATCTGAAACTTAAGTGGCCATGCTCTGACAATAAGAATGTCTTTAAAAAGCACTTTCTCTAAATGAGTGCTAAAGGGAAATGGTGGTCAGCTATTGTAACAGTGGAAAATTGCAGATTGTCAAAGAATACATTTCTAGCAACAAGGCCAGTCTTAATGCATGACTTCAAGCAGGTAACAGGGCCTTATCATGACAGTCCAAAGCAAATGAACTGACTGCAGCAATAGATGATATTTGAGAACTTCATGTCTGAAATCTGGTGGGAAAAAGAAACAACAATAACAAAACAATTAAAAAACAAAACAAAGCAAAGCAAAGAACCTCTTCACTCCAGCACACTTCTTCCAGAAAAAAATCCCTATGATGTAGAATATATGTATAAGCCCCGAAGCTCCGTCCAAAACATTAGGAAAATATGACACCTGTGTGACCACTTGGGGATAATTTTATTGGAAAGAGAAAAATCTCCTAAAAAGCTGACTGTCATTTTTGTGGGGAAGATTTAACTGGGGGGGGGGTCTCTGGAGCTGAGGACATTTCAGTGCTTCCCTTCTGTCTTCTGTTTAGGGGCTGGAACTGTCGAAAGACAGGCCATGGCAAAATGACTCAGGGAGGAGGTCAGGGCTGGCTGCGGCAGAGCTGGCACCGTGATCCTGCTCTCACAACCAGATTTCATCCTTATGCCCTTGCCTGTTGGAAGCTCAGTAAAATCAGTACAAACTTTGTGCTTTAATTCAGATTAATAACAATGAAAATGAGGAAGGCAAGAGCATTTGTAGATTCAGTTGAAGAATGTAAACACTCAAGATTTTTGAATTGGTGTCTTCCATTTTTCGTAATAATTTATATCTGACTGTCCACAGTACTTCTAAGAGATGGGACACATATTCACTTCACATATAGTTACTTTTTTTAGGTAGACATTTCATTTTCTTATCTGGGTAAGTCTTCTGAAGATCTTCTGCAATTTATATATCTTCACAGAGCTGAAGGTAAAGAAAAATTCACCTCTTTCATCAGAGTGCTCTGTTCCATTCCGTTCTGTTCCGAGATAGAAAAGTTTATAGGCATATAATAAAGGATATTTTTCATGGCAGCCAGAGAAACTTAAGTCTATATGCCATGTACTTTTACAATGTTTTTAAAATCCATTTAATTTTTTGTGTGATTTACCTGTTCATTCTCCACAATTCTTGTTTCCCTGTTAAGTTGGTGAACTTTTAAAATGTCTTTCTGCTTACTGACATTTAAATTCTTTTCTCCTTTATTGCAGGATTAGCTTTAACATTTATTGTTTCACTTACAAGTATCTTAAAATGCTGGCTGTGGTTTAATATCTAATTTATAAAAGCATCAGCTTTTGTTATATAGGAAATTGTTTCAATTTACTCACCTGGGCTAATTTATTTATTACCCATTTTAACAGAAAATGATGCTTTTATCATGTAAATCTACATGTAAAATAATTACCAGGGAGCAACCAAGTAGAACAGACAGTAAAGGCACCAATCATACTGCACATTGACCAGGAAGAAAATTATGAACCGCAGTGATAACAAATCCTTTATGACAACTGTGCTGCACTTGAAAATGGGAAACCAGATTACAGTATTGCTTATTCCAGTAGAATAGTAATATCCTTAAGTCTGAAGGAGCAGTGAGTCTCATGTGTGACCGTAATCATATTCAAATTAGTTTTATATACATTGATTACAGAGCCAAAAACAGGTTAGAGAATGTAATATGAAGTCATTATGTTCATCATCTAGTTTTTCTGTACAAGAACAATCAATAATAAAAAAAAGAACAGAGCAATTCTGAATCTACAGAATGCTTCCAATGAAACAGCACTTTATTTAAAGCTTATGTATACTGAAACAGTATACTATACTGAAAATGTCACAATAAACAAACATTTTACCTCAAGTGGCTATTTGCTTTTGCAGGCTGTTATAAAGCCAAATGCTCATATCTGAAGTTATGTGGAAGGACTAGAAGAACCTCAACAAGTGCCATATCCCAAAGCAGCCTTCTGCTCAGAAAAAAAGGAGATGACAGATGAGAGCTTGAAGGTATTTTGCTCAAATTCATGTTTGTTGTGTTCCAGGTGAGTTTTCACAGAGCACATCCCATTCCTTCTCTTGTCTAAGCAAAGCTTGTACAACACAATACCAGCAACACCCAAAAGCTTGGAAATATGTTCCAGCAGCTCAAGATAGTGAAAGGTAAATGAAAACATTTGGAAAGGAGGGAAAACAGATCAAGAAAAAGAGACCTGACAAAACCACATTTCAGTCTGCCAACGTAAATTAGCTCTTGGTGTCAGAATGTACAGAATACCTTTTTCAAGACTCAAGGGCAATTAAAACTATTTCTA
>NW_024884811.1:7094421-7171393 GCF_019232065.1 Centrocercus urophasianus
AATGGGCTCCTAATTACTATGTCCTTCAGCTCATTACTGACTTTTTGACTTCATGGCCTAGACGTCTGTTGTGGTAAAACTGTGAACCAGTTTTACTTTTCTTGCAGTTTTAGTTTCTGTGTTACTTATCTCAATCCAAGACACTATGTTTATAGGATAGGTAGGATCACAGAATTATTTAGTTTGAAAAAGGTCTTCAAAACTGTCAAGTTCAGCCCTCAAACCAACATACCAATTTCCATCACGGAACTATGTTACTAACATGCAAGGGAATCTATTGAAATTCAGGAAGGAATGTCAATCAGCACTACAGTCATCAGTTTTCCATACATCTGTTATATTTAAAGTTAGAATGTCCCATTTTGGAATGAGAAAAATCTTTTGTTTGTGGGCAGAACATTCAGAACATACTCATTTTGTACTGAAATCAATGCTCTACTTCTTTCTGTGATTTCCTGTTAAAATCTTATGTGGCAGAATGTGCTAGTTTTCTGTTTCAGTGAGCTAGGTGAAATTTAGTTATTAACCTAAAATGTCAAGATCCTGTTGGTAATAATTACAAGAGTGCAGGCAAGCCAGGTCAACACGATACTGTTCTGGCGTGCCCAGCTCTACTCTCTGCAGACTAATGACAGGCACAAGCACTACATTATTGATATATACATTTTTCAAATAAGTGAGGTAACAAATTGAGTAAAACTGCACACATATTATTGAGGAAGTATGGCTTTAAATGAGCTACCTTAAGGGACCAAACAAGAACATCTTGCATAGTAATTATAGGAAAAAACATACATTTGCCTCCTAATAAGATAGAAGAAAATACTTTTCTGGAAAACATTTTTTAAGCTGTGCTTTGAACTCTAATATCTCTCTCATTCTTTAATTGCATTCTAGATTACTGAGATTTTTGTTTTTAGATCACTGCTATTCATTCTCATCAGAATGCGATGCTACCTGTGGAGCTAGTAGGGATTTGTTGGGGAATGTGCAGTGACATCTTCAAATACACTCAGTACTGGACTCAAGCACAAAAAACAATGGTGTGGCATCTGTTACTGAGCTCTTTAACAAAGAGTTCAGGAAAGTGTATGTAATTAAATGTTAAGATCAACATGTCTGCATTTTTGCAGCAAACAGCCACTGCTAAAGTCTTTACAGCCTTCTAGAACAAAGGGGAAAAATTGTGGAGAAAATGTTCTACATTTAAATGCAAAATATTCATCAGGGCTTTAATAATGTCTTTAATTTCATTTCCTTCAATTGTAAAGAATTATAATATGGAAAAACAAAAAATTGTCAGTCTTTTACGAAATATTAAATTAAAAATAAAAAAAATAAACTAACTGGGGTTAAATGTACACTTGGAAACAACAGAAAAATAAAAGTGCCTACAAAAATAAAGAGAAAAGGTGCTTTCACAGATTATCTCTACTATTCTCTGTGGCAGTCAAAGGGGTTTCCGTCCCTGGTTGTCTCACCTGTCACTCTGCTTGAGGCAGATGTCAATACAAGCTGATTCATTACTACTTCCCCACGTCACAGCCTGGTATCTAAACTTCTAATATAACCACTTTAAATGGAGGCAAAGATGAGGATGCATGGTTCTTCAGCCATCCCTGGTGTGGTGAAAGTAACCTGGAAAAGGTGCAGTATGAACAACCGAGAGCTGTAATATTTTAAAACTTGATAGCAAGGTAGCTAAGCTTGTCTTTCAGGCCCATTCTGGCTGCAACGCTGCTATAGAAAAACAACATGTAAATTGAGCTATTCAAATATTTGTCAAACTCTCTTCACTATTAGGCTGCTGAAAGTATTGCTCTTAGTCTTTCTGCTCATCAAGTCACAGTGGTGCTGCAGAGCACACAGCGCTGCTGGAGTAAGGCTCTCAGCAAACAACAGGAGGGAAGCAGCAGTAAGTGGGAAGGGAAAAGAAGTGAGGAATAAAAGCCCCACATTTGAAATATTTTTGAAGTTGGTTCAGGGGTAGGAGCAATAAATCAAGACTTTCTGTCTTGATTTGGTTAAGATCACGAAAAAGAAGAGGCTTTGAATGGATTTCAGCACCCTGTAACAGAATGGCAGTCACAAAGCTTGCTCCATCCATCCTGCTCTCCCTTATTCTAGATACTGAAGTTAAGTTCTTGGGAGTGAAAGCAGTGTCAGCTCATCCTTTCATTGGTTACTGAGGATTTTTCCAGACACGTTACTGGGGTCTTTTGATTTGTTTTCCCACAGTTTTCCTTGCAAAACAAACAGAATTTTACTACCGTTCATGGACTATATAATTCAAAGCTATGATTTGCACAAACTCAGCTTTTCTGCCAATTTGGCTAGCCAGATTAAACCAGCTTATTTTATAGGGAACACTGCAGTCATGCTTTTTAGGCTGCTCATGCATCACCATAAATAAAACAATGCTGAGCAAGTTCTATAGATTAATTAAGTATTTGACTAAATTTTCCACGCATTTTGTGAGGCCAGACAGTAACACGAACTACCCAAAGGGCAAAATGTAAGATTTCTTTCTTGATGAAGCTAAGTTTTTGGAGTAGTGCTTTAGGCCACCAAGAGAAATCATACTGCAACCAGAATGAGACCAAGCATGTGAACAGGCACTATCAGTACTAGTTCCTGCCATGTCCTAATGATTATCAGAGCCAGAGAGGCTTCTGCCAGGCTCCTACTCTTTCTTTACAAGGCAAACCATGAACCCTTTCAATCCTGTTCATCTCTATTTATGCCACAGTGGGAGGGGTAGTGGTGGTAGTAAATTGAGTAAGATAGTAGTAAGCTTATTTAGTGATAATCTTGCTTTCAGTTGACTGATCCCTTCAGACAAATTGCATCCTTGCATACATTATTCTTTCACAAAAGACAAAATTTTATGTAAGAAATGAACCAAGAAAAAGAGCAAAACGTAGAAACAGAGGGCAGGTTCCTCTTAACTTAGCCAGACTTGTTTGCAGTGTTTTATTCTTGTGAGTAATATCCATTCTTCTGCCAGGACACAGATGCTATTTTACTTAACGGAGAGGGGAAAAGGCATCTATGGACTAAAAAGCCTGGCTTCAACATCATGTCAGGGATTGCCTATAAAATACAGTCCATCCATTTCGTGCTTTCTTTATCTGTGACTCAATAAACTTTCTTTGATTAATAATATTTCTTACATGTCTCAAAGAGCAGTTTCTATAAAAAGCAGTTCAATTTAATGATGTCTTAGAATGTATATTAATCTCCTTACCTGTTCATTGTCTGGTAGTCAGCTTCTTTGCAGCCAGCATTACAAATGTTAAAGGAATGATTTTTAAAGTATTTACTTTCATTCTCTTTCTCTTTTACCATCTTTTTATTCACAATGTAATAAAGAAAATGCCATAAATCTTGAGGAATTATCTTTACTGAGTTTTTTTTTTTGTTGTAGTTTTTGTTACTGTTGTTTTTTTCTGTTTACTTGATATTTTTAAAAGGCTTGCCCAGCTGCCTTCAGTTTATGCATAGTCATTTTGGCTGATTATTTCATATACTCTGCAACATTTAGAAAAAATTCACTGTAACCATGGTAACTATTTTTTGCTTAAGCACAGTTGAGCACATGAGTTCATTTTAATTTAGCTGAAGAAAATAGAGAAATGCTCTTGAAAGCTATTGAATTCTTCTCAGTTATTTGGCTTTTATTTCAGGTTCAACAGAGATAGAATTACTTGTAGCCTCTTTCTTTCTTTCAATGATATGATTTCCCTTCCCTTCCCTTCCCTTCCCTTCCCTTCCCTTCCTTTCTTAGTATGAATAGGCTGTAAGGGATTTATATAAAAGTTTTGGAAGATTTTCCACAGGCAGTTTGTCTTCTTGAAAAGAACAATTTATGTGTGACAAAGTTTGCTTAAGTGGAAGCAATACTACAACTTTCTTGTATTCTCTGCTACAGCAGAGGGAACATAACTCTGTAATATGATTTTGTTTGTACCTCGTGCTTGACCCTCTACTAATATCTACTAATGTTCAATTGTGCAAGGCATTTCCAGGACAGACATATCCAAAATGTAGTCCTGAAAGTACATCCCTTGCAGAAGTCTCTGTGCTTTTGATATTTTGGTAGTTTTTCTATCCTAGTGTCAGAGAGAGGAATAGAAAATAACTCTTCTCCTGCAAAAGGCTAATGTAGCATGCATACAGCATGGAACTGGGAATCTCTTTTGATCCAAAGTTCATTATAAAAGCTCTGTGGAGACTAAACCAGAGAAAGGAGAGTAAACCATGAAGCTCACTAGATCAACTTTGTTGCTGGAGAACAAGAATAACCCCCAGTGACTCCTCAGGAGGCCCATTTTCACATCCAGTTGGCTGACTCACATTCAGGAAAAGCTCAGGACAACAAAGTACAGTTTTAAAAACACATATTTTTATTTCCTTGTGATTCAGAAGTCACAGTGCAAGCTAACACACATCCATGTGACCAGTCTCAGCTGGGATAGGAACCAGAACAAAGTAATCTGAAATACTCTTGGCTGGTGGTGAGCCCTGTGTGTGGGACCTGAAACTGCCTCATCAGATTGGAGTTCCCATGTGGGTTTTTTTTTTGGTAATTATGTGATACAATGTTGTTATCACCAAAACTAGCTGAATAACTTGTTGAGAAGCTGTCAATATCTCTTGCTTACTGATTGGCAACGCATATAAAGTGATCTGACTGCCTCTGCAGAAGGTTTTATAGAACATTTTACAAATATTATTGGTATTGTCTATCAGTCTATCATTTATTCAAACTTTTCAGCATTTGAATGAATCTAATTGTTAATCCCAAAACAGTAAACAATATCTGTTCTTTGCTCTGTTCTGAAGGACAGTGTGTCTGATCAACCTCCATAATGCCTAATGTTGAGCTTTTTATATTAACAGAAAGAAGTCTTAGCAGGGTGAAAAGATAATGCCACAAGGCAGATTCAGAGATTAGTTTTCCCTCTATATTGTAGTTAGTAGTGGTCAATCTCCACCTGTAAGTACCAATTCTTTCTTTATGCTGCTGGCTTATCACCTGTGGTATCTGTAAAGAAGCAACAACCTGAAAGTTCTCTGTTTTCTCTCATTTGTATACTCTACATAACTGCTCCCATGCAAAGAAGTGGGAAGAAATCAATAACTTCATTCAATTGTGACTTGTTTTCTGCTGAATGACAAGTGATTGACTTGTCTCACCTCCTGCTCAGACAACCACAGCTCTTCTATTCATATTGTACAGTGGAAAGGGAAAAATGTAAAGTTTTATATGAGAGGCAAATCTGAGGTCAAGATGTCAGTCCACATAGTTCAAATGCAGACTGGCTGGTGCTTTAATCAGAACATCTGCAGAGCTACCAGAGAAAGCAACCCATATCATTAGCTACAGAGCTTTGTCACTGGGTTTTCATGTCACCAGTACAGAAATATACTTTCATCAAAGCCTATAAATCCATTGAAAGGTGGCTTAGGTCAATTTATCTAACGGTAACTGGATTCTTTCCACTCCATTCCGCTGTGCTCCGCTCCACTCTGCTCCGCTCCACTCCACTCCACTCCACTGCACTCCATACAACAGAGTAGTTGTCAACACAATCAAGAGAACAAAACAACTTCCCGAAAGTGGAGAGGCACTACAACAACAGTTTCTCTTCATTAAAACAAATGAATGCATATGAAAAAACTACATCTTTTGCACAGGCTACACATAGTGCTTTTTGGAACCTTATTTATTTATTTTTTTTCTTATTTTAATAATACGTTTCTTGCTTTCTTTTGTATTGTCTTTTAATCAAACTGTTGAGTAAATCATAACGATTAGGAATATACAAAAATATAACTGGGAAAGAATTTTGCTTGAATGAAAAATGTCATAACAGACTGGAGTACTGCTTAATGGATTTACTATTATACTTCATCTATACTATTTAGAGACTAACAAGCATGAACTTCTGATGCCTATTTTTAATACTATTAGAGTATCTGACAACATACGGTTTGTTTAAAAATAGGCGAGGTTAAACCTTAATGTCTGGTAGTACAATTCTAGATATTAGGACAGAAAATCACAGAATCACGGAATCACAGAATCACCCGGGTTGGAAGGGACCTCAAGGATCAAGGTAGTTCCAACCCCCCTGCCTAGCAGGGCCACCAAACACACACATTCAGATCAGGTTGCCCAGGACCCCGTCCAACCTGGCCTTGAACACATCCAAGGACGGGGCATCCACAACCTCCCTGGGCAGCCCGTTCCAGGGCCTAACCACTCTCCTTGTATAGAACTTCCCCCTAACATCCAACCTAAATCTTCCCTCCTTGAACTTGGATCCATTTCCCCTAGTCCTGCTGTTGTCAGCCCTTTTGAAGAGTTTACTCCCCTCGTGGGTGTAGGTTCCCTTCAGGTATTGATAGGCTGCAATGAGGTCACCCCGCAGCCTTCTCTTCTCCAGGCTGAACAAGCCCAACTCCCTCAGCCTGTCCTCATAGGGGAGGTGCTCCAGCCCCCTGATCATCTTAGTCGCCCTCCTCTGGACCCTTTCCAAAATCTCAATGTCTTTCTTGTACTGAGGGCTCCACACCTGGACACAGTACTCCAGATGGGGCCTCACAAGAGCCGAGTAGAGAGGGACAATCACCTCCCTGTCCCTGCTGACCACCCCTCTCCTGATGGAGCCCAGGATCCCATTTGCCTTTCGAGCTGCCAGAGCGCACTGCTGGCTCATGTTCAGTCTCTCGTCCATCAGGACCCCCAGGTCCTTCTCTGCCGAGCTGCTCTCAAGGACCACTCCTCCCAGCCTGTACGGGTGCCTGGGGTTCTTCCGGCCCAAATGCAAAACCTTGCACTTTGCCGTGTTGAACCTCATTAGGTTCACCCGAGCCCAGCCCTCCAGCCTGTCGAGGTCCCTCTGAATGGCATCCCTTCCTTCCACCGTATCAACTGCACCACTCCACAAAATAAACAAATGAAAAATCTTAGTAGCAGCAATAAAGAAATACATATCTACATATACTTGTCCCAAAATCACAAGGGTGTGGGGAAGTCTCTGGACTTTCAGGAAAGCAGTTGGAGACATAACAGCACAACAATGTGGTTAAAAGCTGTTAGTCTACTTTATTGTTAAGAATACTCTATTTATACATGTTAACAGAACATTCTGCAAAACACTCTGCAGTCGTTTACACAGACACTTATCCAGTCAGATCCCCAAGACGTTCTTTGTTCTTCAAAAGGTGTCCTTGGTTCTCATACTGCTTATCTTGTTCCACAGCTGCTGCTCTGAACAGTTTTTTCTTATGTTCCCACAGAAGTGCCTAAGAAAATTCCAATGCAAGTATTGGAAAATGATATTAATTTTCATTAGTGTTCCAGTGAGTCGATATATAATTTTCTGGAAAATGCAATTTCACAAAAAAAACCAGTCCAATTTTCTTAGAGATGATTGGACTATTCATAATTGTGCATATTGAATTTACTGGCATATTTTTAGGATTTTTAGAATTATTTTAAATTGTTTGTAAACAGTGTGGCTGGTGAATGTTTCAAGTGCACTTCTTCTGAGCTACGGTTTTGCTGTGCGGTGTTTCTATGATCTGCACACAATTACCGATAACTGTTTTTGTTTTGCTATTTGAATGCCTGTGGCTATCTTCCATGCCAACATTTTGAGCAGGATAGGTTCACAACACAAGATAAAGGACCTTGTTCTGGGGGCTTGAAGCATGAGTATGCAATGAGACCAGAAGTGAAAACCGTACATTATCTGTGTGATATTTGTGATATTTCCTGGCTGAATTTGTGTTAATAATTTCAGAATTAAGGCCTGCAGATAACCTCACACTAATATATACTTAGATGTTAATTTGTAAATCATATGGCTTTCAGTTCCCATCTTTGTCTGCAAACTGGCAACAGATCTGGAGAATTAAATCCTGTATCATTGAAATGTGAAAAGGAAGCATCATTAAATGCACTGTGCATTTTTGTCTCTGTTTTACATTTTCCATTCAGTATGCAGAGTCACAAATCTTTTCCCTTTTTCTCTTAACAGGACTCCACCATCTTCTAAGCTGCCTGTCTTCCACAACAGATGGTACACACTTTCCTAAACAGGGAGTGACCATGTCCTTGCTCATGTACCAAGAGGTACATCAGAGATCACCCATTGCTCAAGAATAGATTATCAACGTAATCTTACTAATGGTAGCCCCCTCTTGGTGGTCTGACAGAGTAAGGTGCTACCGGATACAATGCGTACGGCCAATAACATCCTGGTCCTACTCCCTGAATGTGAGATGGGATAGTGCAGTGCAAACCCTTGCTTCTTCCTGATTGCGCTGTGGGGCCACACGTAACTCTGTGTTGTGCAAAATTGTCTCAATGTGCTTGAAAAGAGACTAATTTAATCTCCGTGGTTGAAACAGCGCATTCTGAGGATGGAGCAGAAAACAGGACATTAGCAAACACGAGTCAGCCTACTTCTGAGAAACTCTTCCATCCCCCTCTGTTTCCGCAATGCTGCCCACTCCCCAGAAAAAGAGCAGCAGTGAAGCGTAAGCATACATTTTATTTGGACAGCCATCAGTGAAGAGCTTCTTACTTTATTCAGTCTTCTCTACTTCATAAAATTCAAGTAGCACACAGTGAATGAGAAAAATAATGGGAATACAAACCTAGCACTTACAAGACAGAGTTATGTTGCCTTGTTTGGCCATGGGCTTCATTACTTCATTTTCCTACCTTCAGAAGGATTCTGTGAGGAAAAATATTCTATTCTAGAATATTTTAAGTGCCTAAACTGGAAAGGAAAATTTGTATCCTCAGTGCAAATGCCTGGAGGACATTTTATTTATTTTTGATTGTTGAATTATCCTACTGATACAAACTGTGAAGAGATTTCTAAAAAGATGGAAAAGAATCTCAGGAATTGCACAGTAATTTCCTAGTCATTGACACCACATTTTTATCATTACAGTTTAGGTGTCTTGGTAGATAGTTTTTGGGATTTATCTTGTTAGAGCGTAGTGGAAAACTTATTACTTCAGTAGGACTATTTCATAGAATCACAGAATCATGCAGAATCACAGAATTGCAGGGGTTGGAAGGAACTTCATGAGAATCATTGAGTCTAACCCCCTGCTAAAGCAGGTATCCTACAGTAGGTCAGGTAGGCATCCAGATGGGTGTTGAGTATCTCCATAGCAGGAAGCTCCATAACGACTGTGGGCAACCTGTTCCAGTGCTCTGTCACGCTTACCATAATGAAGTTCTTCCACACATTGTACTGAACTTCCTGTATTCAAGTTTTAGCCATTACTCCTTGTTCCTCATCACTACACACCACTGAGAAGAGCCTGGTATCATCCATTTGCTTCTCACCTCCCGTTAGATATTTATAAACATTAATCACGATCCCCCTTTCCCCAGACTGAGCAGACCTATGTTACTCAGCTTTTTATATTTGCTATGTTTTCAGTAGTCACTGAAACAGACTGTTGGGAAGAGATGTCAGGCTAGGAAGAGCTAGTACTGAGAACTCTTATTTACCATACACTAGATTTACCTGTGCTCCCTGGCAATAAATAATGCCAATATGAATAGTTGGTTGTCTCAGTCTATAGTTACAGCACGCTGTTGACAAACATGCTGCCTCCAAACCGTACTGCTCACTTCAGATATGTTGACAGAAGTCCAGAGGATGATACTGCATGGATAGTAAATACTGCTGGCAAAATCCTGACTCCTGTAACATAGTGAGGGTGAAATTAAATAAAATTTGGTTGAAATCAATAGCTAATAGATATTGCCTCTGATTCTTTTCTTGAAAATTCAGTTTTTTAATCTTTAATCCTGCAGAGCCCATCAGAAGCATCAGTGGATCACTGCTGAAGAACCAGGGAAAAGCTATTAAGGAAAGAATCTACTGGCATCAGTTGTGTGAGCTCCTGCATTTGCTAAGTGGTGGCCTTCAGCTGATGGAAAAGCTTTAAGGTGCCCACAAAGGTAGGGGCTTTGTAAGTCACTTGCAAAGCTCTCCCAGGTCAGAGAATACTGTGTCAGATTTCCTGCATGACAGACCAGAGCATTATTTTTCATACACTACAAAATTGCTTCCACTATATGCAATTTCTGACAGCAATCAGAGTCATAACAAGGAGCCAGCTCACTTGAAAAGCATTCCCGAACTTGGAATTGTCTTTGTCTTCTCCCCTTTAAATGCTCATCTGTACAAGTGTGTCTCTTCGGTTAAGCTGACACTTGAAAAATGCTGCATATTTAGAAATCACTTCTGCATTTCTGAAGTGCTGAAGAGTTGGATCCAGCTTGATTCAGTGTGCTCAGAACCTGGTCTACAATAACCCCTATGCTGGCTATGTAAAACTACTTAGTGGTGTATGCATGTTGTAAATATTTAATATTGAAAGTTATTCCTTTCTTATTTAGTAAGAAGAATAAGAGAAATAGAGTACAGATGCATTAAATACCTATTCATTTTTTTGAGAATTAGCTTTACTCTGTGTCAATTTAAATTCCATTTACTTTGTAAAATACTTCTGAAAGACATTTAATTTAACAGTTTAATATCATAATAAAGTGGAGGGATCTTAATGTCAGATCAGGAAATCAGTGCATCTACTAATTTTAAGTCACTGTTTGGTATGGCTATTCCACTGATGATAAAATCATAGAATCGCTCAAGTTGGGAAAGACCTTAAAGATCATTGAGTCCAACCATGACCTAATCAAAGTACCCCAACAATCCTCCACTAAATCACGTCCCTGAGCACCTCATCCAAATGATTTTCAAACACAACCAGGGATGGTGATTCAACCACCTCCGTGGGGAGACTATTCCAGTGCTTAACAACCCCTTCTGTAAAGCTTTTCCTGATATCCAAACCTAAACTTATCTTGGATAAGATATCCTTGAGGCCATTTCCCCTTGCCCTGTCACCTGTCACCAGTGAGAAGAGACCAGCTCTGCTCTTGCTGTAAGCATTTTTCAGGTACTAGAAGACAGCAATAAGGTCTCCCCTCAGCCTCCTTTTCCCCAAACTGAACATCCCCAGTTCCTTCAGTCTCTCCTTGGAGAGCGTATTCTCCCAGCCCTTCAGAAGCCTTGTTGCCCTTCTTTGGATCTGCCTCAGCACCTCATTGTCTTTTCTGTACTGAAGTGCCCAAAACTAAACGCAGTGAGGCTCCACCAGTGCTGAGTACAGGGCAGGATCACTTCCCTAGTCCTGCTCACTGCACCATACTGATACTAGCCAGAATGCCATTGGCATTCTTGGCCACCTAGGCACACTGCTGGCTCATATTCAGCTGACTGTCCATTAATACACCAAGATCCCTTTTCATCAGGCAGCTTTCCAATCATTCCTCTCCAAGCCTGTAGGGTTTCCTGGGGTTGTTGTGACCAAAATGCAGGATTCGACAATTGGCCCTACTGAAACTCATACACTTTACCTGGGCCCACTGATCCAGTCTACTCAGGTCCCTCTGTTGTGCCTTTCTCCCCTCAGGCAGATCAACACTCTGTCCCAACTTGGTGTCATCTGCAAACTTACTGAGGGTACACTCAATCCCCTCGTCAAGACCATTAATAAAGATGTTAAATAGAAGTGACCCCAGTACTGAGCTCTGGGGACACAGCCCATGACCAGCAGCCAACTGGATTTAACTCCATTGACCACAACTCTTTGGGCCCGGCCATTGAGCCAGTGTTTCACCCAGTGGAGCGTACGCCCATCCAAACCATGGGCAGCCAGCTTCTCCATGCAAATGTTGTGGGGGAGAGTGTCAAAGGCTTTACTGAAATCCAGGTAGATCACATTGACAGACTTACCTTCACCCACTAAGTGGGTCATCTTGTCATAGAATGAAATCTGTGATCATGCAGAATCACAGAATTATAGGGTTGGAAGGGTCCTATGGAGATCATGAAGTCCAACCCCCTACTAAAGCAGGCTCACTACAGTAGGTCACATAAGTTGGTGTCCAGAGCCATCTTGAATATCTCTGGAGAATGAGACTCTACAACCACTTTGGGCAGCCTGTTCTAAAGCTTCTAGAGCTCTGTTACTTTGACAGTAAAAAAGTTCTTTCTTGTCTAAGTATGGAACTTCTTGAGTTCCAGTTTGTGCCAGTTGTCTCTTGTTCTATTGCTGCTCGTCACTGAAAAATGTCCATTCTCACTAACTTGGCTCCTGCACTTAAACATTTTCAAACATTATAAGATCTCCTCTCAGTGTTCTCCAAGACGAACAGCTCAAAATCTCTCAGCCTTCTCTCATAAGGGAGATGCTCCAGGCCACTCATCTTTTTTTTGGTGCTTTGCTTTACTCCTAGGAGAACCATGTCTTTTTTGTACTGGGGAGTCCAGAACTGGATGCAGGATATCTGCAGATGTTGTCTCACTAGAAAAGAATAGAGGGGGAGGGTCTCCTCCCTCAACCTGCTGGCCATGCTTTTTTAAATGCAGCCAAGATTACAATCAGCTTTCTCGGCCATTAGGGCACACTACTGACTCGTGGTCCACCTGTTGTCCCTAAGTCTTTCTCCACAGTCTTACCTCCAGCAGATCTGTCCCCAAGCTGTACTGATGATCGCAGTTACTCCTCCCCAGGTATAGGATTACTCCTCCCCAGGTACAGGACTCTACACTTGCCCTTGTTAAACCTGATAATGTTCCTCTCTGTCCAGCTCCCCAGCCTGTCCATGACTCTCTGAATGGTTGCAACAGCCTTCTGGTGTGTCATTCACCTCCTCCAGCTTTGTATCATCATCAGATTCCAGAAGTTATTAAGGCCAAACATATATCTTTCTTGAGTCATAATAGCATGTATTTGTTTTGGAACTTTTATGTTCAAAAAATAATAATGCCTGGCAATTCCCATCAGCACCAGTTTTGAGGATGCCCTTGTAAAAAAAATTCTGCTATTGAAAGCTTTGTGTTGGACCATCTTTTCTGAGTGCTAAACTGTAAATCTATTTTCTAAGCAATGTTATGTATAAATAAATACAAAAACAAATAAATTACATGTATTTGTATATATTACAGGGCATATATACACATACAAACAAATGTATGTACACGTAATATGACAAATTGAATATTAAGGAAAAGGAATTCTTATCACCAGCTAAATATCTCAGCTTTCTCTCAGACATTCTGAGTCCCTTCAAACAGACTCCACCTGTACTCAGAGCAACAACCAAAAACGTGTTGTGACATGATATGCTTCTGGGTTTTGCCACAAGTAATGCCCAGCCAGATTCAGAGCTGAAGTGAGATGGGACTCAGTGCTTAGAGGCTGGATGTGTTTGAGCGGCCAAGATCCCTCTAGCTGTCTGACTGGATTAGGCCCTCTGTGCTCTCAGTGCCACTTTTGCAAAAGCAGCTCTGGCACTTGCGTCACATTGGGAAACATCAGGGCAGCAGTGGGTTTTAAAGCATCTGCAGATCCACGCTTTTCTCAGAAATATTGACTGCAGTTACTCTGAAAAAAGAAAAAAGAGCATTACTTTTTTGAAATCTGTTCCAGCAGATGTATTGCGGAATGATGTTTGTCATACAGCAGCCATTTTGGAGCTACAGGCACAGAGAACATATTAAGCCTTTCCCCTTTCCTCTCCAAAACTGCTTTGACTGGATTTTTTTTTTAACTCTGGTCTTACTGTATACATTATGCAGACCTTAATCCGCATTTGATGCATTGTGACAGAAGAAAAATGATCAAGGTCAAAACTAAACAGTGACATCTTCTTTGGTGGATTTGACTTATAATAGAGTCATGCATCTTTCCTGTGAGCCTGAGTCCTTTGAATTCGGAATAAGCTTCAAACGCCAGCAGCCACACCACATATTTGTGCCCTTGGAGCAGGGAGAAATAGTGGCTGAAGTGCTAAGGCAAAGAAAATGCTGTGAACTAACACAGCAGTTTCCAGAAACATTTGCAGGTTACCAGCAAGCAGGAATGGGAATCTTCCTTCCTGTCTCAGATTAGGGTGCTTCTCCAAAACTTTCTTCTAGCACTGATCTGGATTATGCTGGACAGAGAAGGATACTGGCGGATTCATCTCTCCCTAGGGTGGCACCTGGGGATCTTTTCTTGCACTCTGGGAGGGTACAAAGAAAGAGATGATGGAAGAAGCAGCTGCACTCAGTTCAGATGAGCAGGTTGTGAAACCATGGCAGCCGTAGCCCAGTATTTCCAAGAATCTGAGCTGGAGAGGGGACTTGTACTGGAGAAGCAGGTGAAAAATCCCAGGGATGCTGATGTGGAAGGAAGAAAAGAGGGGATATCAGAAAGGCCTTGAAGGTATTGCAGGGTAAAAAGAGCATGAGCAGTGGGATTCATATATCTTGTGGAAGAACTGGTGGAGACAGGGAAAAGGATAAGCATGAGTTTGACTGTCAGCAGAAGAAAGAAGTAGGCCCACTCATCTTATTTTGTTCCCACTATTTTCAGATTTCTGTTGACTGATGATTTTCTGCATCTAGACACAAAAAGATGACATTTTAATCACATATTTTGTATGATTACCTCTCTTATTCATTGGTTAGATTGATTTATGTTTACTACAAGTTTTGCTGCAGCCTCTACTCTGTGATGTTCACACAGAGACTAGAGATAAGCTTTCAATAACAACTTTAAGTCCTTGGAGAAATAATAGTACAATACTCTGGAAAGAAATCCTTTACAGTCACAGATGGTGCTGAGGAAATATTTCACAATGAATAATTTATCCAGCAGCCAAATGTAATGTTCCCAGTTAGTTCATGAACAGATCATGAAATTATTTGGTATTCAAAATTACTTGTTATTTTTTTTCCATCAAATGGCTCTCTGCATCTGGTACATTATCAGTTTCTTCCAATAACTGTAAATATGCATTTTGTGGTCGAGTGGGAGTTGTATCAGGTACTAATGGCTCCTTCTGTTCTCAGTCATTTGGGTAGTATATTTACTGCTTTGAAGAATACTGTACTGAGAACCTGCCTATAGGATAAAGCCAACTGAGAAGTTTAGATGAATGTTAGTCCAAAGAGGAAACAGAAGAAAACACTGCAATACAAAAAATGAGGCTACTTCCTAAAATAATAGGTAAACATCACATTAGAACATTTTTCTTTCTCATTACATACTATGTAAGAAAAGTCATTAGCCCCACGATTTTTCAAAACGAGGAACATTGTTGAACCCAATCATTAGTTATTAAGACACAGTTTCCAGCAAATGACTTGATAGGCACAAAATAATGATTTGCATGCCTGGATTCCTGAGGGAAATTTATTCAAAGCGAATACTTATTTCAAAGTAAAATTCCCAGGTAGACATTTTGTATTCCATATGTAGTAGTATTCTATTTCAGACTACAGTAGTAGTAATCTGAGGAAACACATCAGTGGGGCCTCATAAATAAAGTTGCAAAAATTTATGAAAACATGCGAAAACCGTAATATCCTCACAGCCATTGCTGAAGGATTTGTTCAGGAAATTGAAAGCTCTTACCAAGTTGTGAGAAGAGGTAGATTTTTTGCTTTTGAGTAAATACAGAATAAAACTATACAACGAAAAGGAATTGGTTCAGATTACAACCAACATATCCTAAATTGTATCTGGGGCTAAACTTTCATTATCTATGGCAGTCTCATTCAGCCTCAGTCCCTAGACTTGTGAGATTACCCCTGCAAGAGCAAACAATAGACTTTTGTAAGAACTTTTTATCCCTGTAAGGTTATCTTACTTTCTTACTTGGATGACACTTGTACTGAACCCTCTGTTCCATCATTGCTGTTTAAAGAGACCTTGATAAACTCAAAAGGTGGGCTCATGTGAACCTAATAAGGTTCAACAGGGCAGAGTGCAAGGTTTTGCACTTGGGTCGAGGTAATCCCAGATACGTATACAGACTTGGGGAATAACTCCTAGAGAGTAGCTCTGCTGAAAAGGATTTAGGGCTGATGAAAAACAACATGAGCCAGCAATGTGCACTTCTAGCTTGGGAGACCTATGGTATCCTGGCTTCCATCAGAAGAGGGGTGGCCAATAGCAAGAGGGAGGTGAACGTCCCCATCTATTCTGCCCTTGTAAAGCCCCACCTGGAGTACTGTGTCCCTGAGGCTCCTGCTGCTGGAAGGATGTGTATCTTCTGGGGAGGGTCCAGAGGAGGGCCAAGAGGGTGATCCAAGAGCTGGAGCACCTCGTCTATGAAGATAGGCAGACTGAACTGGGCCTGTTCAGTCTGGAAAAGAGAATGCTGAGGGGAGACCTCGTTGTGTCCTTCCAATACTTAAAAGGAACTCACAAACAGAAGGGAAATCAATTTCTGACATTGGTAGATACTGATAGGACAAAGGGGAATATTTAGATTAGATGTCGGGGGTGAATCTGATCTAGTACTTGATCCAACGGTTGACAATCCTGCCTGTGGCATGGGGATTGATTCCAATGATCCTTGAGGTTCCTTCCAACCAAAGCCATTCTATAATTCTATGAACATTCAAGTACATATAAATGAGATGCTACTTTTTATGAGGCAGAATTGGTTTATTTTGGGTTTTAGTCTAAAGTACTTAGCTTCAAGTGATAGCTAGCCTGTCTTTTGGCCTAGGGCAATGCCATTCTGCTGCAGTTCTCTTTGTTCTGTGTGCTGAAGAGTTGAGATATTCTGGAATCATTTGATGAGGATCAGAGGAATTCTGCTTCACAGCACTGTGGTGAGTGGAGTCTAAGGAGTCCTTGTGTGTCATGGATACTTCAAAGATATGGGAGTCCTCTGGGTACTTTTGCACCCAACTTTATTGTGTGGTAAAACCACACCCATTCAGATCTGTTGTATATCACAGAAGATTTGTTTCAGTTATATTTACTCCCTGGAGTAAAACGGAACCCTCCTAGTTCATGCCAAGATGACATTGAAGTGTTTGGTGGTAGCTGTGAAAATTGACCTGTTATTCTATAATATTTCAGATATTCTAAGAGCTAGAAACAAGCTCTATGACCTGGGAACAATTCTAGCCAAGCAGCAATAGCAGACGTGTAAGTCTTTAAATGCACGATGAAAAAGATGCTTTTAGAAGAGAGAAGTATGTAAGCCTCCCAGTGAATAGCAGTGATATCTGGCACATGAAGACCAAATTATTTTCTAAATTGGTTCCTACCAAATCATGAGATAAATTAGAATTAGGAGAGGACTCTACTCAGCGATTGTCTTTTCTAACCATATTACAAGCACAGAAGGTTATCAATGAGACCTTTCCTGCAGAGAACATCACCAAAGTAAGTAAAGTGGTTAATTTTAGAAAAGTTTGCGTTGCATTAATAGAAATTTAATAGATAAGTGCAACAGAATTTGGTTTGTAATAAATACATTTAAAAGGTACTCCATTCAAACAACTGAGTCTGAGGAGTCTGCAACTCTTGGTATGTCTTCTGAAAAAAAACTTATTTTCTTCCCCAAAGTCTTGGGAAGGAAAACAACAACTTTCTTGCAAGATCAGCTTTATATGTTTCTTTGCAATCTGAGACATGATGGGTTCATTCACCAGCTTTATTAAAAGCAATACCAGGTCAAGCGTGCTTTTGATAAAGTGAAGAAACAAGACATAGCACACTGGCCCAGCAGATAATAGTTCTAAGCACTCAAATACTTAACTATGTCTTATTTTGACCTAGGAGTAGAAAGACAAAAAATGTATTTATTAAAAAAAAACAAAGCTGTTCCCAGGTGTGTCAGAATTGATTTTAAGGCAGAAAAAAAGTGGAGAGCACAAAATGCTCTAAAATGAGGTAGAACAGAAATAATAGAGCACAGCTAAAGAAAAAGGCAGTTCTAATCTGGGGGTACGAACACTTGTCTTTTGCTTTAGGGAGTTCATTTATGATTACCTACAAAACTGCTGAGCTGTGCTCTGTTTGGAAGCCCAGAGTAGAGCAGCCAAAAACAGATCAGGAAGAGACTGACATCACTGGTACAGCACAGGATTCAACTGCACAGAAATATAATAGCCCTGCAGATTTCTGCAGTTTAACCTGATTCCACCTCTCTAACTGAGGAACACTGTGTCAGTACGCAGCTGGGGACAAGTGTCAACACGCCAGGAGTGTATCTAGCCTTAGTTTTAGACTTGTTGCCTGGTTAGGATACATGCCAAGATAAAGGGAGCTCCAAACTAAGGCCACAAGGAATTGTCAGGCTGAACTTGAGCTGCTTGGAGTTTTGCTTTAGCTTTTTTGTTAATAACTATTTTTTTTCTTGTGATCAGTTGGTTATTGTCTGATTTGCTTTGTTTTAAGTTATGAACATGCAATATAATTGTAATTTTTATATTGATAGGAGTGACACGTAGCTTTTTTGTAGAAAAAGTATTTAAGCTAGAATTATGATAGTAGTATATTGAGGAGTGCCAGTTTGGTGTGATAGCAAATGTATGGCAAGTGCAGACATTCTGCACAGAGGGGTTGGAGTGATCATAGAATCATAGAATAACAGAATCACCAAAGTTAGAAAAGACCTCCAACTGTCCTCCTACCAGCAATATTTCCTTATTAAACCATGTCCCTCAGTACTACACCTAATCATCTCTTGAACACTTTCAGGGATAGTGATTCATTCAACGACCTCCATGGGCAGCCCCTTCGAGCACCTGACCACTTTTTCAGAGAGGAAACATTTCCTGACATCCAACCTGAAGCTCCCCTGATGCAACTTGAGGCCATTCCCTTTCCTGCTATTGCTAGTTAACTCAGAGAAGACGCCATTCCCCACCTCATGACAACCTCCCTTTAGGCAGTTGTAGAGAGCAAAAAGGTTTCCCCTGCGCCTTCTCTTCTCCAGGCTAAACAATCTCAGTTCCCTCAGCCACTCATAAGATTTAGGACAGGGTGGTGACAGAGGAAGCAGAGTACCAGAGTGGCAAGCCTGGGCTTCTTTTCTTTCTTTTTTTTTTTTTTTTGTAATAATTAAATGTGCACTAATAATAATTCTTTGATTCAGCTCTTAAATAAGTCTTAAATTGCACTAATAATAATTCCTTTTGTTTGGCCATGACAATGACTTGATAGGCACACGGTAGCTATGTCTAAACATGTCTTCTGAGCAGAGCTCAACTGCATCACTGAACTTTTTAATTGGACACTCTACTTATAACTCGTTTGAATTGCAGCCCCACTACTTCTTCAGAATGAACGAGTTCTGGCTCCTTAGTTTTGCCATACGGTTCTGTTCATTCCCTGATGGGCATTTCAGGATGCTGTGACTGGGTTGAAATGTGAGACAGGCCCCATAAGTGAAAGCAAAAAGGCAAAAAGGCTTCACAGTGACTGAGAATAAAGGGGGTGAAGGGGAATAGTTAGAGATAGTTTATAGAAGCAAGAATGTAGAGCTTGTTAGAAAATAAAGGATGGCAAACATGTTGGTAGGAAGGTGATTAGATGTCCACAGGGAAGAAGAAACTGATTTGGGGGGATGCCCCCCGAAAGACCAGGAGTTTACAGCGAAAACGGTCAGAAGCCTTCATGAGGAAAACAACAAATCTTCATCCCACGACCCACTACGCGCATGCAAGAGGGGAGGATCTGCATACTGATGAACTCTCGGGGGTGTAATGAATGTGTATCTAAATTCCGGGAAACTATTGATTATGTATTACTTCAGCCTATATCTGTAGCATGATTTTTCCAATGGTGTGCAAGTTAGGCAGATCTATCCCCCTTGCACCCAGTGTCTGTGCAGCACTGAATAAACCATACCTGCTTTGTAATCTTACTTGGGTTACAGAGTTTGATTCCATCAAGGAGTCAGTGTGACGTCAGGGTCACATTGCAGGGGTGTAGGCAGGGTAGGAAGAAGGGACTAGGGCACTGGGGACAGGAAGGTGCTAGGGTGACATGATGAGCTGATGAAACTGAACATTCAGGTTTTAACTTCTCTCTGATGAAACGTGCTGAACTTTCTGTACAGCAAGTGTTGGGGTAGCAGGAGAAGGCAGTGTGGGTGATGGGACCATATGAGCTTGAGCGTCCATCCCATCATTGGCATGATAGAGAATATGTAATGTGAAAGCCGACTCTGCCAACCTTGCCCCACATTTGTCAAATATCAAGTTACCTGAAACTGTGAGAAGCTTAAGAGACTAAGCTCACTGGCTTCGACATTTGGATTAGAGTGTGGGAATCTTTAATTAGAGCAGTGCTGGTAAGAACACACCATTGTGACTGCAAATGTGGAAATGAGTAAGTTATATCAAGAGGAGATTTCCCAGGTGGAACAGGATTTCCTCCTGACTTGGGAACGCAGAGAAGCTCAGCAACCTAGTGGTTTTTAATGTGTTTTAAAATACTTCAAGATGCACATACACATCCTGTTCATATTCCTGAAGGGAATTATTTAGCAATTACTATACACGTTAAATTGGTTTGCGTATCTGCTGAGCAAGTTTGGCCACTTACATATACAAAACTTTGTATCACATTGAGAAAACTTCTGGTTTCTGTGAGTAGAGAGTGATAAGGAGAAAGCAATTAAATACTGCATTTTACCTACTGGTCAATTTTCAAATCAAAAGCTTTGCTAATTCATCTTTTGAAACACTGTTGTGTAAAGGGGGTGGAAATATGTTAGGAAATAGCTTTACCACGCAAGGTAATCCAAACATGGTAGTAGAAATGTTTCAGTGTTGTACACGGACACCCCATACTTAATTGGTATATATAGAACATGCAGAATTTAATCCCTCTTTAGATAAACTCCCTTAATCACGCTGTTAAGAATTGCTAAATGTGCAAAATATATGAATAGTCAGACACAGAAATATTATTGGACTAGGTCACTAGAAATATGTTTTACAGCACGTGTATTGGAATAGGACATCTATAAGGTAGACAAAGTGGTACTCCTTTCTTTTCTTTTTTTTTTTTTTAAGAGGAAACAAATAGTTTTGACATCGCATCTTCCTACTCTGTGCTTTTGCAAATGATCTTACTATCCATTAATTTTTCACGTCTATTACCTTAGAAGAGAAAAAAACATTTTGTATTGTCATTCTTTCAATCTGGCAAATTACTGTTTTAATTTGCTCCTACTAAAACATTCAATCTGCATAAACCCACCAATATCTCAGTTTGTATTTCACTGAGTTACCTGTCTTCACAAGTTTCAGATCCTTTACAATACATTTATGTTTAAGTAAATTATTTGAAACTCTTTATTCTTTCACCCTGCAGCCATAATTCCAAATACACATTAATGATCCCAAATAATTTCCCAATTTTAGCATTTCTGGACCTCATCAGTACCAGCATTGTGGTTGACATCACTGATTTGCAGGACAGGAAGCGGCACATTAACCTTCTAGAAAAAATGGTATTAGTAGCACTGTTTCTGAGCAGAACAGGCCCTCTTAGACTTGTGGTTTTTGGTTTTTTTTTTTTTGTTTTTTTCCCCTTCTGGCAGTGTGTATGAAGACACATCTCTTGATCTCTTCAAACAATGCATTTATGCTTTTGGGTATGAGAAACAATTATTATCTTTCATTGTCTTCAGAATATTCATATATATGGTAAATTTATTTATCACACAAACTCACAAGAATTAACACAGGTGAGTGAATTGAGACCGAACTGAGCTTTTGAAACACCTACACATCATAAGTCATCCCATACATAAAACCTTGTCTTATTGGAAGAAACGAGCTTTGTCATTCCTTTTAACACAGAAGCTTTCCATTTGGGAAGCACTGAATTCCAGCATCTTCCAGACAGCTGTTTGTCCTATGCATTCAGTAATACACTACTTGGCCTGGTCTTACCCTCTTTTTCTTTCAGTGACTCCCCTTCAAAATGAAGGTCCTAATCAGTCTCTGGCATGTTTGCCCAGATAGCATATCTGTGAATCTGGTAGGATTAGATAGATGTCTAATTCATGTTGCTTATATGGGATAAAGCCTTTCTTTATTCTCTGCCTTTACTGCTCATTTAACCTACATCAGTGAGATTAAGCTGGCACAGCAAAGCAGTTCATGCTGCAATTACAGATTAATGTTGCTGGTTGCACACAACCTCAAGTGTTAGGTTGTGGGACACTGGGTTGTAAGGGTTACCAAACTCTCAGCCTCCAGAGGCCTCACCCCAGAGGAGGAAGCAGTTTGACAGAAAAGTACAATGAGGAACATGCATTTCCTTTAAAGTGAGGCAGGGTTATGTCTAGAAAAGGGCAAATATCCAGCATCTGATTTTCAGCATTGCTCATTGTTTCCTGGTGGCAGGTATCTTTACTGTGCTCAGACTGGGCAAGGGTGAATTCATAAGAAGATGAGCTGTGTTTGAAGTCTTATTCATGGTTTAGCATATCCATGGTTTAACTGTTCTTCAGTTTCTGCTTAGCAGAGTTTCATCTTTCTTTGCATTGTACAACAGTTTGTAAAGATATGAAAATAATGGATTTATTTTAAGGCATCAGTCTTTCAGCTGAAATACGGTCAGACTGACAGTACTATAAAAGTCAGTGGCTTTATAGTATTTAAATAAGATCATCAGACAGGGCTGTAGAGAGCATCAGTTTTGACATCATGGACAGCTCTATTTTTTTCAAAACAGGCACAGCTTCTTACCTAAACACATTTTTACCTGGACAGAGTTTACGATATGTGCCACTTTTTGTATATTATTGATATTTTGGCAGTGGTTTTCAGCAGCTTTCATGGAACAGGATTGTATAATCAATGGATATCAAGATATTACAATCACAGTATAATTGAGAGAGTTAGGCAAAATGGACAATGATAACAAAAGAGAAAAATGGAAGGCTTACCCTTCAGCTAGGCTCACCACAAAACACCAACAGAGGCAATCTCCAGAAGAGATCCTTCCCCACTGGTAGCCAGCTCTTAAATAGGTCTAGGAGCTATAATAGGTCTTCCGGCAGCACAGGAGAATTGCCTTCACCTGTGCTCCTCTGGCTGGCTCATGGCTCGCCTCAGGTGATCAATCAGAGGTTCAGGCTGTGATTCAGCAGTTCCCATACAAGGATCTTAGTTTGTTGTTGCATAGATTATGGAATTCTGAATTCTGTTGCATCCCGGAAACTTGAAGTAGCAAACAGTGGACATTAAATAGGTGAGGATACACAATGAAACAATTTTATGCAGCATGAAAAAAGTTTTTTTTGAAAAAAATTAATGAATTAATTTTAATATCTATTTATAGAAGCTCCACCTAAGTACAGCATGGAGCAAGAAAAGGTGCTCCAGAAAATATGGTAGGTGGCAGGTAATGGCTAACATTGTTCATCCTTGAGTAGAAGTGAAGTGATTAGAAAAGAGACATCATATAAGGGACAGAAAAAGGGACTTGAAAACAAAAGAGAAACAAAAGAGAAATTCTTTGTGATAAAAATGGAAGAATATAGAGAGATGCAGTGATAAGGACACAGTCACAGCAAGTAACCATTGCAGCAGCTTACAGAGCAGATATAGGCAAGACAATCTTGTACCAGTCAAAGTCAGAGAAAATGTACTGTAAAAGCAATGAGCACTAACTGTTGGCTTGCATTGCCCATACATATGGACAGAAAAGTATAGACAGAAATAAAATTCGGGGCTGGTGGGTATCTGGGAAATGAAAGAGATGTGGAGAGGCCCAAGTCAAAGAATATCCAACTTAAGAAGATATCGGTGGGCAGGACGGCAGCATTGTCCTGAAGCATCAGAGTGATTTGAAAAAAACATTAAAGGCTCTTTCTTACATGAAGTCTGAATAGATATCTATGACAAGTGTCAGAGAAGCAGACCAGGATTTCAGTTTGTCCTAAAAGGGATAGATGAGGATGAGGTGCAGAGAGGTAGATTTATGTGTTGTCTGTGTTTGAAATGAGAGCACTTCTGAAACAATTGCAGGAGAGAAAAAAGAAGGGTGGCAGGGGAAGAACACCCCAAAAGAGGCAAAAAGAGATGAAGGCAATTTTTAGAATAATGAGAGTCACAGGAGAAACCAGAGATGTGAGTGCAAAACCAGGATAGGACAGAACACTGGGCATTAAAGAAAAATGGGATCCTGGAGAAGCATGTCTGCTATTGCTGGAGGAAGATGACATCTCAGTGACAGTGAAGACTGAATACTTGTGAAAAAGAAGTCCTTATAGCTCTTCTAGCAATGCCAACTATGGTTGAGTATGGTGGGAAAAGTTTGCTTTACATTGAGTTTTAAGTTACTCTGTTGCCTTTCCTTGATGTACTGAAAGGAACACTGAGACTGGGGTGCTTTAACACATGGCTTAGGTAGTAACCTATTATTTCTGAAGTGTAAAGGAACTTACTGACTGTTTTACAACTCTGCTTTTATAGGACACTTTCCAGTTTTATGCAGCTTTTTATGTGGGGTTATAATTTTTGTTTCCGGAGCTACAATGATAATATATATTAAATATTCAACACAGAACAGTTATTAACATGAATAACCGTCCAGAGGTTGTTTATAGCTATTTTAAATACTCAGAACTTAATTAAGAAAGTTATAGGATTAAAGATTAAAATAAAGTTGTATAGTGTCCAAAGGCTAAAATTGTGAGAATCAAATCATATTAAACTTTTGGAGAGTTAAGAACAAATGAGAGAAACTTTAGGAAAAATAGGAAAGAAAGACTAGCTAAACATAAACTGTCACGTTAACATAGAATCTGCTCCTGTTTATCTTATTTGTAATTTGTGTTATTTATTGGTAAGCTACACGTGCCCATTTAGACATGGCTTCTTTCTAAAAGCACTAGTTTCAATGAGGATGTTACCATTGTCTTCGCTTCATATTCCATTAACTTTCTTGATCAAAACAATTAGCTAATTTAAAAAAAAAAAAAAAAAAAAAAAAAAGAATTAAGACAAAGCTGTCTAAAGAGCTTACTGCTCTTTAAGATCAAAGCCCAAACCTTCTGAACATTATGTTCTCACAAGGCTTGAGCTACACGAATGTGGTTACTTCTAGATATTAGTGAATGATGCTGTCTGAATTTCTCTAGCACTGCATATGCTAAATAACTATTTTTTTTCATTTAGAGATCAGAACAACAGAGTCAGAAAGTGGCAGTGGCTGGAAGGGATCTCAAGAGGTTGAGTCCAACCCCCTTGCTAAAACAAGTTCCCTACAATAGGTCACACAGGCAGACAATCAGATGGGTCATAAATATTTTCAGAGAAGACTCCACAACCTCTCTAGGCAGTGTGTTCCAGTGCTCTGTCATCCATACTGTAAAGAAGTTCTTCTGCATGTGTGTATGGAATTTCCTATGTTCAAGTTTTAGGCCATTATTCCTTATTCTATTACTACACAACACTGAGAAGAGCCTGGCCTCATCCATTTGTCTCCCATCTCTTGTTAGATATTTATAAACATTAATTAGATCCCCCCTCAGTCTTCATTTCCCCCAGGCTGAATAGACCCAGGTTAGTCAGAGTTCCATCATACAGGAGATGTTCCAGCCCTTTGTCATCTTTCTCACCCCCCTTTGGGCTCCTTCTAGGACATTCCTGCCTTCTTTGAACTGGGGAGTCTAGAACTAGATGCATTATTCTAAGGGTGGCCTCACCAGGGCAGAGTAGAGAGGAAGAATCACCTCCCTCAACTTGCTGGCCATGCCCTTTATAATGCACCCTAGAATATCATTGGCCTCTTGTCCACATGGGCACACTGCTGGCTCATGGCCAGTCTGTTGTCCACCAGATCATCCTGGTCTTTCTCCACATTTTTCTCTACATTTTCCAGCAAATCATCCCCTAACCTGTGCTGATGCATGTGATTATTCCTCCCCGGGTGGGGGAAGAAAACTCTACACTAACTCCTGTTGAACCTCATCAACTACCACCCTGCCCAGCTTTCCAATCTGTTCAGGTCTTGTTGAATGGTAGCACAGCCTTCTGGTGTCAGTCACTCCTCCAAACTTTTTATCATCCAGAAATTTGCTGAGTATGGACTCTATCCCTTCATCCAGGTCATTGATTAAGATGTTGAACAAGGCCAGATGCAGCACTGACCCCTTGGGAACATTGCTAGTTATAGTCCTCCAGCCAAACTCTGCATCATTGATAAAAACCCTCTGACATCTGCCAGTCAGCCAATTCTCAATCCACCTCACCATCCAGTCATATATTCCATATTTTCTGTTTTGTAACAAGGATGCTGTGGGAGATGGTGTTAAATGCCTTGCTGAAGTCAAGGTACACAATGTCCACTGCTCTACTCACATCTACCCAGCCAGTGGTGATATTGTGGAAGGCTATTAGGTTGGTCAAGCATGATTTCCCCTTGCAGAACCTATGTTGACTACTCTGATAACCTTCTTCTCTTCCAATGTCTTGTAGAGGTTTAGCACTCTCCAACGCTTTCTTAAAACTGCTAAAAATACACATTATAGAAGTAGTGACTTCACAGAAGAGATCAGTCAAGGAAGTATAAGAGCAACAGTTTACCTTGTTCATCACTGTTATAATACCAGAAAGCTTGATAGAAGGCATAGGGTTCGTCTAGAAAAACATTACTTTTCTCCAGAAAAAGCTCCACTGTTGTTCACTTGTAGTGATCTACCCAAATCTAGAAAGGCAAGACTTTGGTCACCACATTCTTTCACCTTAAAAATCTTTAACCTTCAGCTGCCCATGAGAACTCTTTAGCATGTTTTACAGTCTCATGAGTCAGCAGTTTGTTAAATTCTCTCTTTGTAGCTTTAATAAAAGTAATACTACGAGGTCTCATGTCTTTGCACAGGAACAGTTTGATACAGACTGTGTTATTGTGTGTAAAACTTTGCTTCAGTATCAGGTTCCATTCAATTCAGTATGAAGGTTTTAAGGGAAGTAATGCAGTGATTCTGAAGCCATAATGCAGTCTCATGAGGTTCTGCTCCTTACACCAGTTACATATTCTACTTTGCCTGAGCCATCTCTTCCTGTAGTGAAAATCCCACACATCAGGATTTAAGTAACACAGTTTAAATTGCTCACACCATTAAATAACAGTGAAGTACACAAATAAACACTGCACAATTTATGGAAGAACCTGGCCTTTGATTTTTTAGAGCTGAACACAGCTCTATTTGTGTCAAAAAAGTAATTTTCAGGGCTCAACACCGTATCATCAGATAATGGCAAAGCAGTTTACCCATATTCACACCAGTGCTCCCAAAAGGTTTTGAGACCAGAACTCATTGTAAGACGTTGTATTGAAAGGCTGCGGAGAAATAACAGCAAACAAAGCAACAGGCATTCAATCTGTTTAAGATATGTCATTGAGCTCCCTCAGCAGCACTAACACTGCAGTCTGCTCCCAATTTCAGCTCAAAGTGTACTTGAAATCATCAAATAACTGAGCAGTAATGCTTTGAATATACGGAATGCTACTGTGGAAAAGGTTGTTGGAATTTCGTAACACTTGTTCCTTGTAATAAGTAAAAAGTTAAAATTAAAGGAGATTTCAGGTTTTTTTTTAAATGTTTACTTTCTTTTTTTTTTTTAATTTTAAGGTCTATACCTTTAATATTCTTCTAGTTGAAAATATTTATGTGTTTTGGATCTTAGAAGCTAGATGAAAATGTTTGTTTTTATTGGAATTACAATTCTTCAAAGCAAACCTCTTCCTTCAACCTTCAAAGGAGTAAGGACACATTTTAGCTATGGCATATGGCATTTGAAAAAGGGACTTTATTTATTCTGTCATCGTTGCAGGCATGTAATTTCCATTGGTTTCAAAGAGATTGATGTGCTTCCATCAAATGAAGTATTTTCTTTATAGTTTCTTTAAAGCACTGTCTTAAATAGCTTGAGAACTAATACTGGAAGAGACATCTGATACATTCTATCCTCAGCAGTGAATTCAAAGCTTCAAGAAATGTCTAAGAAAGCCAGCTGAACATGACATAGAACTTGTCCTGGATCTTAAACATTGAGGATAAGCACTCAGACTCTCAAAAGTGACTGATTCTCAAACTACTGCCTTCATGTGGGCCGCTGGTTTCTAGAATCCTGACCCGAATTCTTCTCTGACATAGTTTATATAATGTCTAGGGTCAGAACAATTTCTCTTGGTTTGCAAAAATGATATATTTATTTCTGTGTGAAGTGAAAGAAACTATGAGGTCTGCTCTGCAGTAATGCCTCCTATTTTATTCTGTTGGCCAATGACATTGGAGGCAGATGTTGGTGGTATGGAAGTAATGGCCAAACATTCTCACAATTTGCATTACCTGTTGTTGCTGCATGACAGATGGCAGCAAAAGGGCAGTCTGACAAAATGGAGTCTAGAATGAAAGTGATTTGAACTGAAAACAGTATTTAGGATGCTGATATTGTTTTTTTTTTAAAAAAATTCACAACTCAGTTCTGACTTATCAGTTTTTTTGTTACCTCAATGGAAATGATTATCTATTTCAGCAGAAAGTAGATGAGAGGGGGAGTAAGAAGAATGTATGTTATTAAATCAGAGCAGAAAGCACATTTTCAGGAATTCTGGTCTGCTTTTGTGATTCAGAATGCTTTGGATAATTTTGAATAGTTCTTCCTAACTCCCAGTTCAGTGTACTGCAAGATGCCTTTAAAATGTGGATATTATTTAGGATTTTCTAGAAAAAAACAATCATTTTCTTAATAAGAGCAACTATACTGAAGTATTTTTAGTCCATTAAAATTGGAAATATGTGAAAGAGAAAGCTGAGCAATTTTACAGCCTGAACCTTGACTTCATTACAGCAATGCAGTCCAGACTGCCTATTCTGATTTACAAGCATGTAATGAGATGATCTCCATCTACCCAAAAGTATTACAGTCACAATTTCTGCAGTTCTTCTGCAATGGTCATCAAATACACAGCTACTTTGTAGCTTTATGCCCATATGTTTCAGACAAATCACTGGAGTCAGCTGCACTGGTGGAAAAGTGCTATATTACCTGAGAGAGACTCATAGATTTGCAATAGCTGTAGCCACTGCATCTCAGGAAAAGCCCTATTTTTTAAATAAATCAAGGTACAGAAAGACTAATCTTATATTTTTAAAAATGTTCTCTTAATCTTCTTTCTCTCTCTCTCCTTTTCTTTCTTTTTTTCTTTTTTTTTTCTTTTTTTTTCTTTTTTATTTGTTTGTTTGTTTATTTGTGCAGAAATGCTTTTTAATTCTGCTGCACTGCAGTTATGTGAACTCTTAAATTGAGGGATGGAAACCCTCAGCTTCTGTGGGTCTGATTGTGGTTGATTGTGGTTACATCACAGGTACAATAATCTGAGACCATAGCAAATACCACAATATTTTCCTTAGCTCAAAGCAAAACTACTCCTTATTGCCACCTAGCGAACCAGACTTGTATATTCTCCTTTATCATCATTACCATTCTGATTATTTCCTGTTCAATAAAGCCCAAAATGACGAGATACTTTTCCCCTTCTCTGTGTGAACAACACAAATGGAGGGAGAGCCTGAGTCTCCCAGTCAGGTGATGAAGCAAAAAGAGGAGAAGAACTAGGACCATGTCCCTGCACTCCTCACAAACAAAACCACTGAGCAAGACAAACAAATGTTGGAGAGCACTTCATTCTGTTTAGATGTGTGATATGAAGCTTATTCCCTACTGTGCCAGGTCTATCCTTAAATAAAATTGGTGGAAAGTTTTTTATTATATATAGGCAATATTTACCTTTTCCATTTCATAGCTGAAAGCCATTTTGTAACAATTCCTTTTGTAGATAGATTCTTTCACTTCTGCAATTCATGCTTCAAGCAAGCAGAATTTTTTCATAGAAATTTTCAGATCAGCCTTATGCCTTCACTGCTCCTTGGTGATCTTTTCTGCAATCAATCATTTCTTTTCATTGCTGATGTAAGAAATTGCACAGTGTAGGAATGATTATCCATCTTATGCAGCTATCTCATTCATTGAATCATACTGTGAACTCAGAATAATGAAGATTCAAATGCATTTTAAAGCCTTGCTTCCATGAGATGTAAAGACCAACCTATTATTATCTGATAGATTGGATCACAGTCACAAAACAGCAGCACAAATGGCTTCTTCAAAATCAGGAATCAAAATTAGGATTTGTAGTTTCTAAACCAGTGAAAGTCAACCAGTGTGCTGTGACCTGCATGCTCATCTACTGGACGGAGGCACTGCATTTCAAGGTAACTCACCAGAACCAGCCAATGATTTTTTAAATTCTGAATATCAGGGACAGATTTAAAAACAAAAACAAAAACCCCCAAAGAAATTAAGCAATACATTATGCAAAATTTTATTATAACTTCATGAAAAGTGACTTCTGCCTCCCACTTGGGCTTTGAGACTACTTCTCAGTTTTTATTTGACATTTCAGAAGTATTCTTTTATTAAAAATAAACCAACACTCATTCTGGTAGAAGTATCTCTGCTCATGCTATTGATACCTTGATACTGAAATACTCATGGGGCTACTCAGCCAGAATGAGGGCTACAAGAGTGTGAAGCTGTGATTTTAGCATACAATGTGATGATACACTTTATTATATAATTCTTAGATTAATTATGACAGATATATTAATCTGCAATTCTTAACCACAAATGATGAAGAAATTAACATGTGAAGAAGTAGAACGTTGGCCTGTTTGGAGGAAGACTACATTCTCTTTTTCTTTTTTCTCTCTGCAAGCTTGTGGTAACACTGCTGTGGAACTTGGAATGGGCTGCCCAGGGAGGTGGTGGAATCACCGACCCTGGGGGTGTTCAAGGAAAGGCTGGATGTTGTGTTGAGGGACATGGTTTAGTGGGAGCTATTGGGAATAGGTGAACGGTTGGACTGGGTGATCTTTTAGGTCTTTTCCAATCTTGGTGATTCTATGATTCTATGATTCTAACTCCCAGTGCTCTCCCAGTAGCATGGATGGAACCACAGTCCACTTGACACCAGAGCTAAGTCATCCCAACATCTTCTGGATAGTGTAAAGAGTATTAGCAGGTAAAACTGAGCCACAAAATATTCAGGAATACAGTGGTAAAAAAATCAAGCTTGAAAATATTTGGGCTGGGCTATGTGTAATGCTGCCTGAACAGGTAGGTATCATCACCAGGTGATAGCAGTAGGGCCTGGGCCTTTGCCAGAGTCCAATATGGATGTTCATAACTGTTCCTGCCACTGGTGGCAGAGAAATGGGTTTAGGTTCTGTGCTTGTGTGTGCCTGTATTTGAGAAAAAACAGCTTTATTAGCTCTGAGGAGCTGCCAGTTCATTCAGTGTCCAGGTGTTTCTTTGGAGACAGATGAAGCCTTTTAGAAGAGGGGTTGCAATGCATTTGAATGACTGCAATCTATCCTGCTTCTCTGTGGGGCTGAAACTTACAGGTAGATTTCAGGATGGAAATAGGAATAAACAAGCATTTGGTTATTCTCTGAAACATACTGAAAGTATCCTCAGCTTGAGCAAGAGGATTAGAGGTAGGGGTAGAGATGAGAGAGTTTTTACTTCTCTCTAACTTTTTCTCCTGGAGGCCAGTGAAGTGTTCACATAGCTAGAAAAAGCTTTTTGGAGAAGGCTATCACCGAAATTACCCATTGGCACTCCCAGAGATTTGTTTAGATTAAGTTTCCAAAACATGCAGATGAGCCATTGTTACTCATGTTAGCACATCGCTGCAGAGCCACGTGTGCACCCCTGGCCCCAGACCACAAGTCTGATGTGGGGAGAGAGGATGCGAAAGGGCCCCCAGCACTGGGCAGAGTGTATGTTCCTCAGCAGCTTCTCAGAGGTATTTTCTTTAAATTCTGCCCAGTGAGCACTACAGAGAGCTAAGGGAAATGACTGAGCTATTGTTTGGTTTCTTGTCCTGCCTGGAGTCTTGTGATGGAGTCAGAGCTGCTCAGTGGGTGCACAGTGTTATCCTCTTCTCTCCACTACCAACAGAACCATTTTTTGCTGAAAATATTTTTCTATTTTTTCTCCTAGTTTGTTGTTTTAATTGCAGGTACATTAACTTTGATGTAGTTTAGGGTCCTAGTGGTCTCATAGGGATGCCTGCTGGGTCTTAATGATACATCAATATCAGCAGCTGAGAGAAGTTGTGATTTCTGCTATAAATTTGTAATGTGCATGTGTGCATTTGTCAAAATCTACTGGAATATAAGATGATATAATTTTAGTTGATAAAAGAAATACTGCTTGTAAAGGCTGAGTGTTAATTCACGTCAGTGTGGTTTGGGTATTGACCCTGCTTCCTGATATTACAGTGAGTATCTTTGGTTTATAATACATATATGAGAGGAACCCTTCTGTTAAAAATTAAAGCTTTTCCTTTCCTGGAGGGAGTGCTGCAGCTTACTCAAAGTAAGCCCCAATACTTTTCTGTAATTGTGTGTTTGGAAGGCTTTCGTGCAATTAAAGTTCTTTCATTCATAATAATGTAATGGCCTGCAGTTTAAAAGTAGTTGTTTACTCTGAATGAAGCTGAGACACCCAGAAATCAGCCTTGCAAATGAAATAAAGCTAGTATCTGTTTCCAAGATATGCTCATCTCACAGCTGAGAGGCTCAGGACCTTGGAGAATTAAGTTCTACGTCAGGGTAGGCAAGATAATTGTTTTCTGTTTCCATCTAATATACACAGCTAGAAAACGAGTCCTAGACACTGAACTAATATTTCACTGGACTAAGGAAATGAACTACGTTTCTCTCAAAATTTTATTTTATGTATTTACATAAACTGGAACTGAAAAAGTTTAGACTCCTTTGCTACTGGTGCAACTGGAAAAGTTATTCTAATTTCCACACACACAGTGAAGGTGCTCCAAGAAGTAGAATCTATTTATTTTGTAGCACTCAGATATATAACAGCTTGAGATCCCTTCAAGCTAGACATTAAGCACCTAAGTGCCTCTTCGATACAGGCAGAATGAATCTATTTTCTGAAGCGACCAGCAGCTCTTCTTTGCTTGAGGTGCACAACATCTCTGTGCTCAGGAACATTGAATTTAGGCACCAAGTCTGAAGCTGTTGATATGGATTCTCTGGGTGACCTCATAAAATTGCTGACTGCCACTCTGACTGCAAGAGGTAAGACTGTTTAGGACATAGTCTAGCCCATCCATTTTCCTTGCTCCCTGCTCTGCAACCTGGATCCTTCCTCCTCCATCTCCAGTCTGCTTTAAGGCTTCACCTGTCCCTGACAGCTGCAGTGGGTTGTGTGAAGCACATCAGCCCTCACAGTGACTGGAGGGAAGCTGCTTATCTTGCACAGACTTTCTTGCAAATGGCAATACCAGACTTCCTTGCCTTGAAATCTGTGGGGATCTCAGGCATTAAGTCACATCCCATCTCCTGTTTCATTGTCCTGTAGAAACTGTAGAATACTTTTTTGCAATAAAAGCAATGTTCAGTCATTTTTGTCTTCCCATAACAGAGACAGGTGTTTTTTTTCAGGCTGAGTAAGAATATCAGACAGTTTTTCCAAACAGAGGGACTAAACTTGTGCATATCTTACTGCTAGGGCAAGACCTCTTTATTTGCACACTGTTGTATTTACTGGCTTTTCATAACACAGTTACTGAGAGCTGGTAAACAGAGAAATCGTCCAGCAGGTTGTCATGTTCTTCTGCACTGCTGCAACCTGAACAAGCTATGATGAACCTTTCCCACTGGATTCACAGTCTAAAGGCCCTCTTCATAATTTACCCATTATCTTGTACTGAAACATAACCAGAAGTGCTGGTGCAATCCCAGTCATTCCTGTCACGCATGTACTACTATCACAAGCAGTACCAGAGAAAAAATGAAATTTTTTCAACTACTTTTGTAAATGAATCAGGGTAAGGTGGAAAAGCTGTAAAGGCAGGTAAACAAAACTTTCAGGATAATGCAGTGATAAAAACGCTGGCACCAAACATAACTCCTGAAGTCCTGAGAGAAATTCAGGTGTTCAAACACACATCTGCAGACTCACACATGTTGGAATGTGGAAACTGGGCCTCACCTGAGAGTAGATCACACAGATCTACTAGATATGACATTTTAATATCTTACTTGTTGTTTTCATTGTTGATTTTCATGCATGGAGAAAAATATGTGTGATTTCCATTACTGCCTACTGAAAAGTAATCACATACACAGGCACACAAAAAGACAAGTACCTGAAATATTACTTTAGATTTACTATGCAAATAAATTAAGCCCACCAGCTTTGGTTTTTCTCAGACTTCTTGGAAGGTTACAGCTAGCTATCAGAAACCATCAAGCTGATGATAATAACATTTCTCCACACTTGTACAGATCAGATAGGCAATCAGTACTGAGAATTTAAGAAGTTATTGGTCTTAGCCGTTAGAGCACAAAATAACTTCTCCCATTCTGATCACAACTGCAGTGTTACTCACTGTAAGACTGCAAGTTGATCTTGCAGTGCCATGGATGTTCTGGGGTCATAGCCACAGATGATTTGTGGCTATGTTTCCATTCCACAGATGGAAAATAAGTCTATCTACAAAACCTACTGTTCCTCACAAATTTCTTTACTTATAAAATAATTATTATGTACTACTCTACAACAGTATCATGGCAGAAAAAAAAAAATGCAAGAAATCTTGTTCTTCATATTTTCTGAATGTTGGAAAAGGACATATTTCTGCATGTGGAACTAAGAGAAGAGTTAGTAAGTTGCCAAGTGGTAGAACCAGAATTAGTATTACTGCTGTACTTGTGAAATACTAACCTTTGTTAGCCATAACTGCCAGAAATTTATAAACAGAATTATTTTAAGTAGTGAAGTGCAGGTCCACTGGGAATGATTTAAGGACTTCTCTCATTATTAATATTGAGGTAATATATAAATGAAATTACTGTAAATCATAGCATTGAGCAGTAGAATGAATTTCTTACAGATTCTGCTTTCTCCCTATGAAACTCTTCCCGCATCATTTTCCAAATCCTCCCTTGCATTTCTTTGTTCTCTCTGCATCCTGAACTTCATTGTTCCTTCAGTACCTCAGAGTACTTTCTTTTACCCAAATTATCAATTTTCATGAAAGTCTAGCAAATGTAATGCCATGGAGATTGCAAAATTGAATGAATTTTGTCAATAGATTAAAAAAGGTGTTAGGGGAATACTGGCAAACGCACAGACAGATTTCATAAGCCTCATTTTCATAAGAGACCAAGCTAGAAGGTGGTAATATATCAAAGACAGACAGCTGGTCTAAATGTGAAACATAATTAATTGTTCTGAACATTGCAGAGAAAACAGCAGATTTATACTTCTTAAAAACTTGTGCTGGTAGTTGGAAACCAAATTTTGTATAGCCAAACAAGACTGAAATAGAAAAGAGTTGTGACAGATCTGTGATAACAGACAGAGATTTTTTCATAGAAAGACTGTAGAAAGTAAAAATAGCATTTATGAATAATATCGAGGGATGATAGAGAGCTATTAAAATTGCTAAATGACTAGCTTTATGCAAACATAAAAATAAATGTATATAATTTGACATAAAAAACAAAAACGGTATTTAACAAAATACAACCACTACAGGTTTGTGGTTAGTATTTTTTCCTTCTTAAAGACAGTTCATTATTACAGTACAATAGGAAAAGCAGTATGTTGCTATAACACTATAGGATTAAGGCTGAGCTTTAAGGATATCCTTTATAAAAGAATGCTGAACATATGAAAGTTAGGTATTTAACATTTTGGGAATGAAAAGTATACTCCAAGTAGGCTAACTAAGCACAAAAGTGTGACAGTGATAACAACACAGTGTAAAAATGGTAGCAGCTTCTGCTTCAGTGGCTCAGCTCTCTATGGCATCAAATCCTAGACAGATGACACAGACAGAAATACAGAATTAAAATGCAAACATAGAACTAAGATCAGAGTCTTCTGAATGTTTACATAATGTAAATTACCAAATTTTACTCAGTAATTCCTGCAGAGAAGGTTATTATTTTCCTCACTATGCAACTGAAAACTATCAGCTTCAATAATTTGGTGCTGAATTACAGTATATATTTCAGAAGGACATCCAATTTAAAGCTGATGACTAATAAATCACTTCTCTTGTGTTATAATGATTTGTTACAGTCACTATTAATGAGTTGGACTATATTTTCAGTTTTATTTTTTAATTTCAAAATTCATTTTCAGTCATGGGCTCTTGGGATATATTTTTCTTTCAGATAGAGTTCTTCAGAAAGGTCCCTGACATTGGTTGCCCATGCAGGTATGTGGAAACTGTGCTCAAATAATCTGTTAATTTTCATTAGCAACTTGTTTCAGTAGGTTTGATGGTCTGGGTACATCTAGAGTTGTCTGGACTGAAAATAGATATTTTCTTTGTGCTAGAAGCAGAAGCAAGCCAAGGAAAGGAGTGCAGCAATGCAGGCTCTACTTCTTGAGATTTCTCAGATCCAAATCCTGCTAGTTTTCTTGTGATTCATGTGCAGAAAGGACTAAAGTTACAATTCAAACAAAATTCCAAATTTCTATGTCTGCATGTTTCTTATATGAGCGACTAACTTGATGTAGAAGTACACAACTTTGTGTTCATGGGTAATGTCTTGGAGTATTACTAGCCAATGTAAAATATGCTGGCAGTGTTTTGTTTAAGGAATAGAAAATTTCAAAGTTGAATAAATACTTGAAAATACTTTCTATGGATATTCAAGACCAATTTTTAAAAAGTCATCTATGACCATGAACCTTCTGTGCTCTTCAGAGAACAGAATCACAGAATCATAGAATCATAGAATCACAGAATGGCCTGGGTTGAAAAGGACCACGATGATCATCTAGTTTCAATCTCCTTGCTATGTGCAGGGTTGCCAACCACTAGGACAGGCTGCCCAGAGCCACATCCAGCCTGGCCTTGAATGCCTCCAGGGATGGGGCATCCACAGCCTCCTTGGGCAACCTGTTCCAGTGTGTCAGCACACTCTGGGTGAAAAACATACTCCTAATATCTAACCCAAACATGCCCTGTCTTAGTTTAAAACCATTCCCCCTTGTCCTATTACTGTCCACCCTTGTAAACAGTCTCTCTCCCTCCTGTTTATACACTCCCTTCAAATATTGGAAGAGAATCATTAAGGTTGGAAAAGACCACTAAGATGATTTAGTCCAACCACCCACATATCACCAATATTGCCAAGTAAGCCATGTCCCTAATAACTACATCTATTTGATTTTTGAGCACTCCAAGGGCAGTCATTCCATCATCTCCCTGAGCAGCCTCTTCCAGTAACCTTCACTCTATCTGAGGAGAATTTTTTTCCAATATCCAAACTGACTTAACCACAGCACAACTTGAGGTCATTCCTTCTTTTCCTACCAGTTACCTGGGAGAAAAGGGCGATCCCCAGCTCCCCACAGTCTCCTTTCAGAGTGTTTTAGGGGGCAATGAGTTCTCCCTTGAGCCTTCTCCAGACTAAACACTCCCAGCTCCCCTAGCTTCTCTTCATAAGGCTTGTGCTCCAGGTTTTTAATCAGCTTCATTGTCCTTTTCTGAACTTGTTCCTGGGTCATACTGTATTTCTTGTAGTGAATGACCTAAAACTGAGCAGAGTACAACTAGCATACTCAAGCATTACTTTAACAAATACTGAGAAAGCGTATATTTGTTAGGATGAACTGTGCCAGTATTTGCTGAAATTGAATGTTTGCAAGAATACTGAATTGTGTAATTTTAGAATCATACAGTATTGTTCACTTAAAGAATTTGTTTAGGCAGAATCCATAAAAAAGAGAAGCATATTTCTAAATCGGTAAGATTAGAGAGAACAGATTGCCTACTTCATTTCCAGAAAATTATATAATCTTTTGAGTTGAAATGGGCATTCAAAGTCTAGTCCACCCACTCTGCAATGAACAGGGCCACCTACAGCTAGGTCAGGTTGCTTGTCCAGCCTGGCCTTGAATGTCTTCAAGGATGAGGATTTCTCCACCTCTCTGGGCAACATATTCCAGTGCCTCACCACCCTTACTGTAGAAAACTTCTTCTTTATGTCCAATCCAAATCTCCACTCTTTTAGTTTGAAACCATTTCCCCTTGTGCTATCACAACAGGCACTGCTGAAGAGTCTGTCCTCTTTCTTCTCATAGCCTCCCTTAATTGCTGAATGGCCACACTCAGGTCTCCTCAGAGCATTCTACTCTCCAGGTTGAACAGCCACAGCTCTCAGCCTGTTCTTTTAGGTGAGGTATTTCACACCATGTGCCTGCTACAGCACATAGCTGGCTCATGTTCAGCTTGCCACAAACCAGTATCCCAAGTCTTTTCAAGAAGGTTGGTGCTTCATCCTTTCATTCCCCAGCTTGTACTGATAGTAGAGAGTTGCCACGACCCAGGAGCAAGGCCTTCCACTTTGTTTTGTTGAACTTCATGAGGTTCTCCTGAGTCCATTGCTTGAGCCTGTCTAGATCTCGGAAGGGCATCCCATCCCTCAGGCACATCAGCCACACACTTTTACATAATCCGCAAACTTGCTGAGGGTACATTCAATCCTTTTATCAATGGTCTTTGATGAAGATGTTGAAGAGCACTTGTCCTAGTACTAACTACTGAAGAACTCCACTTGTCACCAATCTCCATTTGGGCCTTGAGCTATTGACCACCACTCTCTGGATTTGATTCTGCAGCCAGTTCTTTGTCCATCAAAAAGTTTGAAGTTTTTCAGGCTTTAAGTTTTTAATGGGGAACCGTATCAAAGCCCTTGCTGAAGTCCAGAAAGATAACATCAGTGGCTCTTTCCTTGTTGGTGATGCAGTTACAACGTAAAGGAGAGAAACTTGGTCAGACAGGACTTGTCCTTATTGAAAACATGCTGGTTAACCTGTATCAGCTTCTCCTCTTCCCTCAAGCATAGCTTGAAGGAGGAGCTGCTCCCTCTTCCTCTTCCTCTTCCTCTTCCTCTTCCTCTTCCTCTTCCTCTTCCTCTTCCTCACTTCTCCTCCCCTTCCCTTCCCTTCTCTTCGATGTGCTTAACCTCTAATCAAATCTACAATGGAAACTGCCCATTCAAGGATCAACTGCCCATTCAAGGATTACCCCAGCAGGTAGCTGGGGTAAAGACTGTCTGCTGGACTTTCTTTTTCTGGATATCTTTCCTGTTGGACTTTCTCCTTCCCTTTCACTGTCTTGGTTTTGTCAGTATTCCACATCATGACATCATGTAGCAAGCTGTTTGACACTGGAGCACAGTGCCAGGGAGTTACATTCCCTGGGTCCTGTGCTTCCATCAGTCTCAGCCATTCTCATGTGAGTTCTGGCTCTCCAAGAGGAAGTTAAGCTGAGAAGAGGTTGACTATAATTCCCAGAAGTCTCAGTACTCCCCACATGATTTCTGATTCCAACTGATGGAGTAGATTCCTCTGCCATTCCAGGAGCCCGGCTAGCAGTGCTTACAGATAAGACCCTGGACTCTCACTTTCCTCACATTTTTGGTTCATTTCATTCATTATTCCTAATTATTCTGCATTATCTCACATTTTCTTTAATAAATTAGTTCTCTTATCTCAAACGAGTCTTTTTTTTTTTTTTTTTTTCCTATCCTTCCCTCTCATGGGGAGGGAGGGATATTGCATAATTAACTCTTCAAACTGCAACATTCATTTATAATTCCGTAAAAATGAAACAAAACAAAACAAAAAAACAAGGAACATCTCAGATATTTATTAAAAGTTTGTTGGATTTTTATTTTTTTTCTGACACACAAGAACAGAGTTGTTATGCCAAAATATTATTTTCATAGGTATATTTTTTTCATGCACTAAAATGTTCAATCAGGAAGACAGAAACTGGGGAGAATGAAGCAGCACATCCATGCAGTTTCTGTTGAAGAGCACTGTTTGATTAACACCAGCAAGCTTCACACTTTTTTGCTCATGGTATGAAAGTATGTTTGCAATATGCATCATAGATGTATCTCCTATACAGTAGATATTGAGACATGTATTTTAAGAAGTAGAAATATGAAATATTTGGTCAAAAATCCAGTTTTACAGCAAACAAAGTTCTTAGTTTTCTATGGAAAACTTCTCTTCATCTGTGAATTACACTGAGATCTAGAGGAAAAAATTAAATATCAGTCACTAGAGATAAAGGCTACTACTGCTAAGATAGTTAAAGTGCTCTAAACTTATTTTTGTCCATATTAGTCTTTTCATATTTTAAACACTTAGATTTAAAAGCCTAATTAAAAACAAAATGTAAGAAATCTGTGCAAATTGAGTGTATATCCTTCTAAAGCAACAAAGACAAGAAAAGGGAAGGTTTTGCTGTGAATGCTATTACTTTTTTTTTTTGGCCATTCTTTCTGATACACTTGTGTTGCTAGTAACACCTAAAAGGGTACTGTGAATGCCACAGATACAATTATTATTTCCAAGGCATTTGTGCAAAGCTTTAATGACAACCTCTGCTTCTAAGCAGATGTTGACATTTCATGATTGCTGCTTAATGCACGCCAATATAATTGGTATAATCAGACTATGAGATATACACACACACAGAGGTAATATTCTTTCTCAAGACAAATACTATTTATCTATACTATAATCCCATGAACAACAAACATTAATATACCTTTTTTTGTGGTAGAATTTTTTGAATATCAACAACAAGACCATCCTGCTATTTCTTTTGTGGAATGGTTAAGAATTTTGTAGCTGTAGAAACCAGGGCTTCCATGCTTCTCCATGCTTTACCACAACCTTCTTGGCTGCCAGCATTCCATCAGAAATCTGCTTTCAGGGTCTCCCAAAATACCCGTAAGCCTCACAGTGTACAAGTCTCCTGTATCTGCTTTTCGCCACCCTGGAACTACTAGAATTTTGGCAGTGCAAATAAACTCCTGCATACCTGGAATTCACTTGTCTACAATATTAGATTGTTAAAACCAGAAAGTCTATATTATAGGCTGACTAGCACTGTCCTAACTAATTCCTGACCACGGGTCAAGGAATGTGGCAACTCCTTCCTGACTGGCAAGTGTGTTTAGCAGCCTGAACACTGGCTGTTGTACCAGCTGTCCTCTGCACTAGGGAATGATCTTGGACATATTTGACTTACTGCTTACTTTATCGTCTACTGTAGATGTAACATTTTGCTAAATAGAGAAGCACAATTTTTTTGGGAAGCAAGGGAGAAGGTGGCCTGGCAAAGAAGTTAAGCAGCACAAGAGCAGGGGAAGGAGCTGTATATCTGCCTGGAAAGGAGAGAGCTGGAAAAAAAGGAAGCATGCTAACCGGATACATAGTCTTCTTCAGTACATAAAGAGCCATGTCTTCTCTTCATTTTAATTATATTTGCAAGTAAGACCAAATATAACATGGAAAACTTCTAGTTAAGTAAGTAACACAGTTATGGAGAGCCTGAGAAGTAGCAGCTGCTTTGTTGCAGAGCAATAAGGAGAAGTGAAATGATATTAGTGACAGCTAATAATTATTATCAGACAAAAAATCATTATTTTCTGTTAAAAACATTTCTGACTGACTTACTGAAAGGAGTGTTGAGTTCACATACTGTCAACAACTTTAAAAAAATTAAATGCTGATGATTTCTCACTGCAAAAGAGAATTTTGCATCTGATCTTCTTTATGAAAAGAACAAAACAAGAGTCCAGTATCTTCAATCTGTGCCCCACCTCCCTTGCACTTTCTTCTTGTGCACATCTGTGATCTCTTTCCCAGGGAAAGCCAGCACTTGCAGGAGTTGGTGTGGGAACAGGTGTGCTGATGAGCCAGCTGATCAGCTTGGTGGCAAACAGGTACAACCAAATGTGTGTCATGGCTTGTTTCACATTTTCCATGTATGTACTGTTTTTCACAGAATTAACGTGAAGTTAAATATATTGAAAATATTTTCCTTTTGCTTTTAAAACTACTTGAAAATTGTCAGTAATTTAGAATTTATTGCAGAATAAAGCAAAGATGTGACCAGCTAATATTAAGCAGGAAGTATGATTTCACACAATGGATTTATTTAGAAATCTAGATGAAGAACTGTCATGTTTTACGTGTTTTCCTATACACTTAGTTTTGTTACTACCTTTTTGTGATCTGTGTTTTCTGCTGTATTTTTTAAATTTTACTCCTACTTTCTGCTGAGCTAGCATTATATATTGGTAGGTGGATAGATGAAGGATGTTTTAGATTATTTTTAATCAATTATTTCTTATTCTTTATCCTGTAACCTACACAGATTTTTCTGAACTTTTTAGATCTTGTTACAGACTGAAAACTGATGAACATTTTTTATTGTTCCTTTGTATAGGAACTGCTGAATCACAGCCTGCACCTCTGATTGATCACCTGAGGTGAGCAATGAGTCAGCCATGGGAGACAGGTGAAGGCAATTCACCTGTGCTGCCTGAAGGTTTAGAGCCTGGCTCCACCTCTCCTAGACCCATTTAAGAACTGACTACCAGGAGGAAAGGATCTCTTCTGGAGAACCCTCCTCTGGAGTTTTGCAGTGAGTTCAGGATGCAGGTAAGCATTCTGTCTTCTTTTTGTTATTATAACCTGCTTTGCCTAACTCTCTTGTTTATTTCATAATCATAATGTCTTTATATTTATTGATTGTACACTTGGTAAGCTAGCCAGACCAAATATATTGAAATTTACATTATGTCCTTTCTATGGAATTTCTATAAATGGGTCGGGGGGCGAATGCTGCCCCCCTAGGTAAAACGATTCCAGGGCAGATCCCAGGATCTGTGGGATCTCCCTGTTATGAACTTTCAGTTATTGTTGAAAAATGGGGTCGCCTACATATTATGAGCAACGGAATTGATGGATTTAGTACAATGATTTTGGTAGAAGCCTAGACAAAGTGTGCTAGCTTGGTTATTAAGTCTGTGGGATTCTGGAGAAGGAAGCGTTTTGGTGAATGGCCCAGAAATAGCCAAGTTGGCCACCATGACTATCCATCGTGCTCTCAGGCAGAGGTTATATGTAGGTAATCAATATCTTGATGAAAACCATTCTATAATAGAATGGTTAATGGTGGCCTGCCATATGGTATGGCTGAATAAATCTGGTATACCCCTACATACATGGTTGCAGTTCTCCATGAAGGGCCTTCAAAATTATATCTGTGAACTAGGCATAAGGGAAGCAATTTATGAAGACACATTTGGTGGCCCTGATATGGTCAAATTCTCAGCAGGGCTGAGAGACTTAATTCTACAGCAAGCTCCCTTTCATTTATATGGTACTTTGGTCTCTATATTAAATCCCTTGGTGGCCTCAGTAGTGGTAGTCCAGCACGCTGCCCAGTTAGTGGCAGATCTAGGAGAAACAGAACACTTGCAGACCAGGAGCAACATTCAGACATTAGAAGAAGCTGAGGTCCTGCTGGTGTCTAAAACCAAGATGCTGGCTCATTGAGCTCCTCAACTGGGACCATAAAGGTCTTCTGAAAACAAATGTTTAATGATTTAATTTGGGCTGGGGTTCGGTTTGCTAAGATTGACCACCAGCTTTGGAGACATGTCCTTTTCCAGCTTTGGAGACAACTAAAGCACAGTCAAATGTCAGAACTACCCTAAAAAAACAAGGGTAAGGGTTATAGAGAAAATATAACAATGGCATGGAACCTAGAAGATTTCATTGTTCCCAATGGGGGGGGGGGGGGGGGGGGACCGCCTCTGGTGTCATGGGCCATGATGCCTGAGCCACTGGAAGCAAAAGAATTGGCCGTAGCACAGTTCATGGTGTGACGAGGGATGTTAGTCCCCCTAGGGCCTCCAGATGGGACTGCAGAATGTATGTAGAATTAACGATTTATTGGTTCTGAAAAAATATTCAGATAGTTACAGCATTTGTAGACGCTGGAGCAGAAACATCAATTATCTACAGAGATCTGACAAAATTTGATGGAAACAGGGTGATGATTGGTGGTTTTGGGGGACAGACTATTCCTGTCACCCAAACATGGTTGAAACTGGGGGTTGGGCATCTCCTACCCTGAGAGTATAAGCTGTCTATTGCCTCAAGTCCAGGAATACATCCTGGGTATAGATATTCTATGGGGTCTGGCTCTCCAGACAACCATGGGATAGTTCAGACTTCGACAGAGATGTATCAGTATCTGGGTAGTGCAGGCAACATTAAGAGGCCATGCGAAACATGGGCCTATTTGCCTGCCGAAACTGCACTGGATTACTAATGTAAGGCAGTATAGACTCCTGGGTGGGCAAGATAAAATATCGAGAATGGTGCAAGAATTAGAAAGTGGACATTATAAGTCCTGCACACAGCCCATATAACTCCCCCATATGGCCAGTGTGAAAGTCAGGTGGCACATGGAGAATGACAGTGGATTACGCAGAATTAAATAAGGTCACGCTGCCTATTCACATGGCCATACTCAACATTGCCTTCCTAATGGACACATTAAGTAGGGAGATAAAAACCTATCATTGTGTCCTAGATTTAGCAAATACGTTCTTCAGTATCCCAATTGCTGAAGAACTGTAAGATCAGTTTGCGTTTACATGAGGAGGCAGGCAGTGGATCTTTCAGGTCCTGCCACAGGGATGCTTACATTCACCAACGTATTGTCATAATCTAGTGGCGCATGACTGGTGAATTGAAAAAAATTGATGATCTTATATCACTATATTGATAATCTCCTGTTGACATCTGACTTGATGGAGGCAGTAGGACAGGTGGCAGATTAATTAACCATCTATTTACAACAGAGAGGATGGGCTATAAATACCCAAAAGGTGCATGGTCTGGGCCTGTCTGTAAAATTCCTGGGGGTGCTTTGGTCAGGAAAGACCAAAGTACTACCCAGTGCTGTCACAGATAAGGTTCAGGTGTTCACAGTCCGTACAACATTGAAGCAGCTGCAAGAATTTCTAGATATATTGGGTTGCTGGCATTCCTTTATACCTCACCTAGCGCAGCTGCTAAGGCCTCTGTACAGACTTGCAAAAAAAGGGGCAGCTATGGGACTGGGTGAGAACAGAACAGGATGCTTTCCAACAAGCAAAACTCTCCTGTTTATTTCATAATTATAACATCTTTATATTCATTGATTATACACGCTTATATTAAAAAATCTACTTTTATACTTTTATTTTTTCTTTTTGTTATTTGTTCTGGTGCTGAGATTTTTTTTCTTCCATGTTTCTATTAAATTAAAAAAAAAAAAAAAAAAAAAAAGAAAAACACTGCAAACAATCCCCTAAATGAGAAGCAACAACAGTACGTAGCTCTCATGCTCTATTAACAAGTGAAGCTGGGTAATATTAGCTATGTATTTATTGAGAGAATTGTGGAAGTAGTTTTGGTGCACAAGTAAAGCATACCTTTTACTTGTTTTTAGCATGATCTTCAAGATTTTTTCATCCGAGTTCACTGGCAACATCTTCATGTAAAAGGATCTCAATCAAATGTTGTTTCAGAGTGTGCCACAGCCTGTTCAATTGATGTTGCCAGAGGGCTAGGCTGCACCTTCTGTTTGAGTTAGTAAATAACTGTCCCAGCAAACTATGTGTAGACAATGTGAAACTCAGTCCTAAACATCATTTGAGTGGTGAACTTGGAAGCTAGTATTGTAATGGGTGTTCCAGTTTGTTTTTCATAAACCTTGTTGGCAAAGGGATGCTGTCTTAGTTTGACTAACAGCACTGGAAAAGAGCTAGATGCTAGTAGTGAAGATTAAATCAAGAGAATGAATATTTTCTTTTTAGTTTTGAAAAAGTAATGTTTTAAGGACACAGGAAAAAAAAAATCCTTTCCAGGATCTAATTTAAAAACTCAGTCTTGAGTGTACAGTGTGTAGAAAGCCCAGAAGTGATTCAAATATCTTTTTTGTTAAATTCACTTCTAACCTTTGAAGTACTATTTGTTCCATCGTACCATTGCTATCACTGTATGCTCGCAAGCCAGGACTGTAAGTACCCGCAAATTAGGCCTTGTAGTAGAGCACTGTGTTTGAAGTGACTAATGATGACTTCTGGCAAGCGTAGTGCTAATTTAGTGCAGAAGAGTGACATCAAGTTTTGAGACTAGGTTGGTTTTAGCTACAGTCCTGGTGTACATTTAACCCAGCAAATGACCCCAAACCCACAACAATGATATAAGTAGAATTAAAATGGTATAAGCTGAAATCTTAAAAAAAAGAAAAAAAAAAAAAAACTGTACTGGGTAAAGCAGGTCTCTTGTGTCTGTGCTACTGAGGAGCAGAGCTCTTGTTTCTACAATGGAGAACAAAGGAAATTTGTGTTCTTTCTTTCAGAATAATTAATTACATGAGAAAACTATTCTATGTTTTCTTAGCAAAATGTAATGGCTTGCATATTCAAAAGCTTTAACTGATCTGGAGTCCTTTGACCCTTCTCATTGAGACTCTTTGGAGAACTGGACTGCCATGAATGAAGTTTATTCAACTTTTTCCAACTCAGGCAACTAGGACTGCAGGCCGTAATTTCATGAGAGTTCCAGTTTAGTTCAGTTACTGCAGAAAGGAGTTAAATTATAGGCATTCAAATGCCTTTGAAGATTCGTAAGACTTCAAACTTCTTATTGTCCGTTTCTGGCAAAATATCTTCAGTATACATAACCATATGTTAGTATATACCGAGCACTTAAGAGTTGCTTCTGAAACGTTGTCTCTGGTGATCCAGAGGAGGACAAATTTTAAGTGTAGTGTGGTCACCACTGTTGTGAGTTTACAATTTACTTATTGGATTTTCTTATATATTCAGTTCTACATTGCCTGATTTTTTTTTTTTTTTTCAAGACTTTTTCTGTTTGTTTACTTAGTTGCTTTGATTGTTTTGTTGTTGAATTTTGCTCTTGCTTAGTTTCTAAACAAAAGGCGATAGTATCTGTAAAAACCTACTGAAGATTTCTTTGGTTTGCTTGTGGTATTTTGCAACCTCTCTGTTATTCTATGTCTTGTAAAAAGACTTGGGTATAGATGTGTCTGGTGGGTATTAACTTTTTGAACTAGCAAGTAGGTACGTTGTATGTAAAGGGGTGGATTCTCTACATGCTGATCAGGAGCAAGAAATTCCTTCAGAAACTTCCTTCAGAAGTAGCTTATCTGACTAGTTTCTGTGGGGCTGAAGAACCTGAATGCAGTTAGCTTCTCTTCCTCCTGTATACTTCTTGAGATAAAAGTGGCTTACGAACAAGATGTCCTTGCAAACAAATTATTTATGCAGAATCTTGCAAACATGGTGCCCCAGCTCACAGAATTGTGAGGAAGCTTGCAAATTCCTCACCATTTGTTGTCTGTACACTCTCACCAAATAAGGTTTTAGTTATAAGAGTGGATCTACAGCTTGAACATATGAACTTTGGATTTGCTGTGCAGGCTTCACAGTCTGAGTGGCATGAAGTTGGAGTTAATTACATATGTGATGCATGATACGAAGAGGTTCACAACCTTTGAGAACATGTATTAGGCAGATTGAAAAGTCTGTAACCTCCAAGTACTTCAACCAGTGAGGAAAGGAGAAGAGACAGTACAGTCAGGAGGTGAAGATAAAAAGGGGGCTGCAATGCCTGATACTTCAAGAGATCCTGCAGGACTGCCCGTGAGGACCTTTCCCTTATTTAAATAAAGACAGCTGAATACTTTCCTCTGTCTATTTTTGAGATAAAGATAATTGAGCAAGCCTATTTGATCAGAAAATTTTCCAGCATTTCTGAAAAGTACAGACTGTTTTATGTATATGTAGTATATATAAATATATATACTATATATATATATAGTGTGTGTGTGTGTGTGTATATATATATATATATTGTACTTTGCCAGTCATGCTCAGTGAGTAGATGAGCCCTGGGGATCCAAAGACATAGATGAGTGAAGGAGATCAGTCATCTAAACTAAGTTTCTTTCTTTTAAGTATGTTGGTGGTTCAAGCCTCTGGCTTCAGGTAGTGCCTGAGCCTGTTGTGAAAGGCGCTAGGAATTCCACCTTTTGTGAAGTGTGAGTAAATGGGTGATCTGCTCAGTACAGTGGTGGAGCTTGAGGAAGAGGAGAGATCAATAACTATCGGAAAAGGAGATAGAGATACTTGATGAAGTAACTCTCTGCTGAACTTGTGAGAAAGGTGTCAGAGTGATATCCCTCCCAAAGTGCGATAGACCTGCTGCCCTGCCATTGTCAAGCAGAGGGATGTGATTTAAGAGTAGAGAAGGAGTGGAAACAGGTCCCAGCTCAGCGCTACAGGCAACCCCCATCTTGACCTCAGTTCCCCAAGGTTCCCCTGCATAATAGGTTTGAGGCTCTGGATCTCCAGAGAGATGAGCGGGGATTTAGTGGGAGGTCCACCTGTGAGCTAGGGGGAAGTTGTTCACTCCATGCCTCAAGACTGCCTCCACTAAGAAGGAAAGAAGGGTGACTGTCGTAGGCAACTCCGTCCTGAGAAATATTGTAGGCCCTGCGTGTTGGTGTGACCCTGCCTACTGGGAAGTGTGCTGCCTCTGTGGGTCCTGTGTGAGGTATATTTTCAAGAAACTTCCTGGTCTGATTTGCCTGTCTGATTATTATCCTTTATTGATAGTTCAGGCCAGCAGTGATGAAAACATTGAGAGAAGCCTGAGGATTACCCAGGGGACTGAGCTGACTAGTGGATGGAGCGTGTGTACAAGCTGTATCTTCCTCTGTCCCTTCATTGGCAGAGAGGGATAATGAGAGGAGCAGGAAAACTAATCTCATAAATACATGGCTGAGAAACTGTGCAAATGCAAGAATTTTGGTTTTTCTTGATCATAGGATGGTTTATTCAGCACCTGGCCTGATGGCTGCTGATGGGTTTCACCTGTCTCAAAGGAGGAAGTGATCTTAGCCTAGAAGCTGGCAGGGCTTGTGGAGAGGGCTTTAAACTAGGTATGAAGGGGCCTGCTAGAGGTGAGTCTAAGGAAACAATAATGAGATTTGGGGTGAGGCAAGGAGCTCACCTGAAGTGTATTTATGCCAATATATACAGTGTGGACAACAAAGCTGGAACCCAGGGTTGGTAGGCAATGTATGACTTGGTTGCCATTATGGAAAAAGGTGGGATTGCTCCCACAACTGGAGTGCTGTTATGGGTAGCTACAAGCTCCTCAGAAGGGACAGGCAAAGAACGAGGGGTGGTGGCATGAGTCTCTATGTTAGAGTGTTTTGTTGTTGTGGAGCTTGGGGCTGGGAATGATGAGGTTGAATATCTGTGGGTAAGGATCAGAGGGAGGGCCAGCAGGGCTGATGTCCTGGTGAGGATCTGTTACAGACTACATAATCATGGAATCATAGAATTGCTCAGGTTGAAAAAGACTTTAAAGATCATTGAGTCCAACCACAATCTTACTGTACTACTCTAACTCTGACAACCCTCCGCTAAATCATGTCCCTGAGCACCACATCCAAATGGTTTTTGAACACATCCAGGGATGGTGACTCAACCACCTCTCTGGAGTGCCTATTCCAGTGCTTAATCAGTTTTTAGAGATGGATGAGGCATTCTATGAGCAGCTGGCAGAAACTGTGTGATTGCTAGCCCTGGTTCTCATGGGGGACTTCAAAATTTTTACAGATATAGTAACAGTAAAGAGGAGGGTTAAGGAGAATCTCCATTCTTTACTGGATGTGGCAGGCAACATGATCACTGAGGATAAGGAAAAGGCTGAAGTTCTGAATGCTGCCTTTATATCAGTATGGGAACAATTAAGCCATGGCCTGAACCAGTGACTGAACACCTGGTTGAGGGAGCATAACTAGCTCTGGAAGCACAGGTGGAAGAAATTCACCTGTATTAACTGGGGACTGTTGGTTGATGCTTGGCAGAACATGATCCAGCAGTATGCCTAGGATGTCAAGAATGCTAATGACATTCTGGCTTGTATCAGATGTAATGTTGCCAGCAGGAGAAGGGAGGTGGTTGTCCCTCTGTTCTCAGCTCTTCTGAGGCTACACCTCGAGTACAATGTTCAGCTTTGGGCCCCTCCTGTGAGAAAGACATTGACAGCCTGGAGCATATTCAGAGAAGGCCAGTGATGCTGTGAGGGGTCTGGAGCACAAATTTTACAAGGAGTGGCTGAGGGAACTGTGATTGTTTAATCTGGTGAAGAGGAAGTTTAGGGAAAACCTTATCATTCTCTACAACTATCTAAAGGGAGAATCATAGAATGGCCTGGGTTGAAAAGGACCAAAATGATCATCTAGTTTCAATCTCCTTGCTATGTGCAGGGTTGCCAACCACCAGACCAGAATGCCCAGAGCCACATCCAGCCTGGCCTTGAATGCCTTCATGGATGGGGCATCCACAGCCTCCTTGGGCAACCTGTTCCAGTGTGTCACCATGCTCTGGGTGAAAAAACGTCCTCCTTATATTTAAACTAAACCTGCCCTTAGTTTAAATCCATTCCCCCTTGTCCTATTACTATCCACCCGTGAAAGCAGTTGTTCCCCCTTCAGTTTATATGCTCCCTTCTAGTATTGGAATATCACAACGAGGTCCCTCCAGATCCTTCTCTTCTCCAAGCTAAGCAAGCCCAGTTCCCCCAACCCTTCCTTGTGGGAGAGGTGCTCCAGCCCTCTGATCACCTTAGTGGTTCTCCCCTAGGTCCGGTCCAATAGCTCTGTGTCTGTCTTGTACTTGGGGTCCCAGGCCTGGACACAGTACTGCAGATGGCTCCTCGCAGGAGCTGTGTAGAGGGGGACAATCACCCCCCTCTCCCTTTTGGCCATCCCTTTTTTTTTTTTTTTTTTTTAATGCAGCCCAGAACATAGTTGGCCTTCCAGGCTGCAAGTGCACACTGCTGGCTCACATCTCAAGGAGATCTTCCCCCAGTCTATAAATAACTGGGATTGTCCCAATTCAAGTGCAACACCTTGTGCTTGGCCTTGTTGAGGATCCACTTCTCCAGCCTGCCCAGGTGCCTCTGGATGGCTTCCCTTCCCTCCAGCGTATTGACTGCACCACTCAGCTTGGTGTCATTTGTGAACTTGCTGAGGGTGCACCCGTTGCTACCATCTGTGTTCCTTTATCAACAGGTAAAGGGAGGTTGTGGTGAGGTGTGGCCTCTTCTCCTGTGTAACTAGCAATAGGGTTAGAGGGAATGGCTTCAAGTTGTGCCAGGGAAGATTCAAGTTGAATGTTAGGTAATACTAATTCTCTAATAGAGTGGTCAGGCTCTGGAATGGGTTGTCCAGGGAGGTGGTGGAGTCATCGTCTCTGGGGGTATTCAAGAAACATTTAGATGTTGTACTGAGGGACGTGGTTTAGTGGTAAATACTGGTGAGAGGTGGATGGTTGGGCTGGATGGTCTTAGAGGTCTTTTCCAACCTTGCTGGTTCTACGATTATATGTAGATGTGAGGTTTTGCAGTGAAGCTTCCATTTGCCGAAAGGTAGGTTGGTAATTAGCTGCATGCAAGTTTTGTCTGAGCACTGCTGCCAAGCCAGCCTTCCAGCCAGAGAAAAAACTTGACATGAGCAAGCCATCACTCTGGCAAGCTGCTGTGGCAGATTCTCCGAGTCTGCCTCATGCAAACACCATCTTTCCTGATTTCTATCTCACTGAGAATAAGTGGATCATATAAGGGAGTAATCATGCCTTAAAACGCATTTGCTGATGTTCTGCATGGCTGGCCGTAATCTCTGAGGCAGGAGCCATTTGCAGTTGGCTGGTTGCTATCTGAAAGCTGCAAAATGTAAAAGCTAAAGCTGTAGAGATGCTGTACAGGGATTAGCTGCTTACTGCAGCTTTGATCTTCTATCAGCCGGTAACTATATGGCATCCCCACGGTAGCTAAGTACAGGGAAGCTTCATTAAGTTAAAAGCTGTGGATAAAGAAGTGAAATCACTGTGTGCCCAAGCAGCTTTGTAACTAATTCAAGTATCCTTCCACTGTTACTTTAATGGTCCAGACCTTTTCTAATAAAGCATCTTTTGCTTCCATGTGTTTGCTCTGAAGATCATCCAAACTCAGGTTCAGTCTCCAGGTAGGTGTTTTTAGTGCTCTGAAGGACCTAAGTTCCCTTTTCTTAGTCACCTGACCCATATGGACTTGGTGTGTGAAGGAAAGCTGTTATACCATGCTGGTGGACAAGTTCCAAATGTCACCAATGTCATAACACTGTGGTTCAATTGCCAAAGGGAAAAGATACTTTTCTTCTTAACCTTCCTCTATTTTCTAGCTCCACGTCTTGATTCTTCTGTTCTTTGTACCTTCCCTCAGAAACACCCCCACACTTTCTTCAGCATAGCAATCCTTCAGCCACCTAGAAATGCTCTTTCTTCTGTAAGAGATGCTTTGCCTTTTAAACAGAACTGCTGGAAAGCCAAATACACTGCTGGTGGGTATGCACTTGCTGCTTGGGTCAGTGTGCTCCTAGGGTTTCCACTGGAAATTTCAAGGTATCGCTTTCCAGTTCCAGCATGAGATGAAAAATGACTACAGAGGAAAACTTTACGTTTGCATAAAGCAACTTTATGAAAACCAGAACTCTGGCTTTCTCAGTAGCAATAGCTGAAAAACAAAACAAAACAAAACAAAAAAAACCCCTCTCTATGATTATGAGGACCACAAAATGCTTAGAAGGAAGAAACACTTATCTTGATGCGTCCATCACCTTCTAGTATACGTTTGCTAAATTCTATGAACTGCATCACACTTTGTTGATATAGCTTCACTATGCTCATTAAAATAAAGAAATTCACCACTTTTTCAATTTTCTTAAAGCTATAGCATAATTTATTCATCAACTGAGTACTGACATAGATGGAACAACTGGCTTTTGAATCTGTGTGAAATACTTTCTGCTATCAGGTCAGGTTTCTTTTCCTGCCACTTTTTTTGCTTTTGCATACAGACTTTCAAAGGCCATGGCGGCTGTTTATTCCATCCTGCTGTGAATTACTGGTTAACCCCTGGTGTGGTGCATCTCTATCTATTTTAGTGAATTGTTTATTAATTTATGTTTGGATTATGCTATCACAGAATAGGCATGTGACCTTTTGAAATAGTTCTCTGGTTTATCTGAATCCAAGCACTAATGCTCCAAGCCATAGTGTGAACTTTGCCTGCAAGAGCAGTCCAGGTAGCAGCTGAATGTAACTTAGAGGAGTCTTTATGGAAGCGTTATGAGGAGGTGACTGGTCATTACTGCCTCCAAAGGAACTAAAAACCAGTGCTACCTGGCAGTATAAAGCACAGATGGCATTAAGTACGGAAAATATTAATTGCTTCAGGTCTCTTGACCTCTTTTTTTTTTTTTTTTTTTTTTGTCACAGACATCAGCCCATATTAACACTTTCATAAACTTATTTTCTGTTCTTCTAATCTTCCAATCTTCCATTTATTCTTACTTCCAAGAAAAGGGTAAGGTATCTTTGAAGGTTTTAATATAGATGTCTTTTATCAAACTGTAGGTAAGTTCCACGTTAAAGTGTACTTCAAAAGAACAAATATCACAGACTTCGTAAGGACAGAATTTATGATCCAAGTGCTGCATCTTTTTGAAGAGTCAGATTCAAAGAAATTCTTGAATCAGGGGCTATTTTATGAGTAAAAATCTGGAGGGGGAGCTTATATAAATTCATTTTGAAAAAGCTTATTCCTGCTGCAGTGTCATGGGAATAAAGTTTCTGTGTGAGCATTAACGCATAATCAGTGAGGCTGAGAAGGAATCTAATCCTTGGCAATTCTTAGGCACACTTGAGTGATCAAAAGGGATTGCGGAGATTATGACTTTTTTGTGTCAAGCAAATAATGTAAATTAGACGAATTAGGGGTCTGAGCAACTCAAGTTAGGGTAGAACAGACTGTCTATGTACTTAACATCCAGTTATTTAGAGGGCTACAGTAGCTGGCTGCAGCAACAACAATGGGAATATGAGGAAAAATAAATTTCTGAGCATTGATTTGGATGACTCCAGGCCTGGTCGTGATCCCTGTGTACCTGTAAATTAAGACATACTAGCACTAGTAACTGTCTGTAAACTGGATTTTACCCAGATGGCTCTCACTTACCAGTAGATTAAGACATACTGATTTCCAGATAAAGACAAGACTATGTTCTATCCAGGGTTTTGATATTTCACTTCTAGCACCACGTGCTTTCAAAATGTGTACTTGCAACCCTGTGGCACGGGAAATTAAAACTCTGTAGGGTGTTTTAATTTTGAATGTATGGAGAGCTTTAAAAACAGTAATCCAAAGTTTTGTGGATTTCAAATTTCTTGTATGACTTAAAGAAGGTCTGAGAAGATCTGAGTCATGAATTCAGGTTTGGATCCCAAGTCTCAGGGAGTTCTGACCTTATTCCCAATCTGGATCCCACTCTCAGCAGTGTAATTTTCAGCAATGATAATACATTTCTTTACATTTATGTCTATTCAGAACTCGACAAATAACTTTAAATAAAGTAATTCTCTTGGATTTTAAAATACTGTGGACTTGAGTGGTAAAATGTTAGGGGCACAGAAGGTTGTAACGCATAGATGAGATTTGATGGGCTGTGTAGTTCAGCCCTTGCTATAACAGGTATGACACTGTATGATCCTTTGCACAATTTATTATAGTCATACCATGAAACTATGAAGGTTTTTCTCACCTAGAATGTTCCCATTAAAAATATTCTAGTGCAACTTATTTCTCTGAAGATCAGAAACGCTCCTCAGATTAGATGAATTCATACCAATAAATACCCTTATACCAACTTTATCTTTTAGCTTGCATTGCGTTTAGCCAGAGAATACGTCAGCAGGCAGAATCTGTGTCTTCTCAGGCTATTTGAAGTTTACAAATGTGTCTGCCAGCAGCACAGCCTACCATTGCCCTTGCTGCATTATTGACATTTTCCTTCCTGTTCTAATCTTAATTATTCTACCTAAACCAAAGATGCTCCATCCTTTGTACACAGATTTGTAGCTCATCTGAATCTCTATACTACAGATTTCTACATAAACTATTCATCCCCATAAGCAACAGGAAGAAAATGGCATTTCTAGATATCATTTATACCGTTTTACTGTAATACCTGTAGGAAGCTAAATGAGGTGATTATCATCATACAAGTAGCTCAACTGTAGATGTTTATATTTGGCCAGACAATGTTAATTTAAGGTCTTTTGTTTCACTGGCATCTCAAGTCAAATCCTGACGTTATATTCTAAACAGAGAAATAATTCTTTTAACCACAAATGCTGAACAATTCTTTTCCAGCTTCAGATATGACTTGCACTACTTACATAGGATAATACTTCTAACAGCACTGCCATGCCAAGCTAAGAAATTTTGTGGATTATTGTTCTAACAAGTACATCTGAGACTCCAATCTGAGGAGTTAATACTTAAGTTTTTTATATTTAATAGCAGGAAAAAAAAAGGAACAAGCAAAAGAGAGATTGGCAATAACAAGATGCAAGAAAGTAAATATCTTGAATGCAGTTCAAGAATGTGTCCAGTAGACATCAAAGTGGAAATGTGTGTTTGAATTTAGTCCAGTGACATGTGATGTGTCAATATACTAGTTACAGATAAGTCAACTTTCTTAGCACTGTAATGTAATTAGCACTGTAATAAGCTCAGGAAACTGTTGAGACTCATAACCTCAGTTTAAGATGGAAAACTTCTTATATTAAAAATGAGTACATAAAACTTTGCTTCAAAATACTATATTTAAAATGCATGCCACAGAGCATCTGAACTAGTTAGAGGTTGTTTTTAAGCAGCTTCTCAATCTATTTACCGTACTGGAAAAGCTGAAGTAAAGCCCACTTAAACAAGTTTGGATATTTTTATCTTTGTTCATGCCTCTTAAAAATATTTCCTAAGCAATATACTAAAAATTGTCAAATGAGAGCAAAAGAGAATTTTTGTTATGGTATGAATACATACTGGGTAAAATCACTAATGATGCACATGGGGCTTACGAGACAGCTTAAGAAGATACAGATAACATTTTGGTGAACTTCTGAGAAAATTTGATTACTTCTGCTGCATGAAAATGCTATGACTTCTGGAGCTCCTAAATGTAGACAGAGTAGAAGATATTTTTTCCTTCATTATTTTTCTTCCCCCAGTGGAATTTAATGTATGTGAAAGTTCTGCACTGTGAAGTCAGGTAGATGAAATCACCTTCAGCAAAAGTATTTAATGGATAAAGTAAATGTAGTTATTCCTGCAGTAGTTTTTTAGCCTATATTTTAGTGCAGATGTGGCAGCATGTTTCAGGATCTATAGCTCTCTAATTTGTAGAATTCTCTTCACGATTAGCACCCAATGTGCCAATTAGTGCTGACAGCAGATAGGTATCTAATAATCAGAAACTAGCTTGAGATGATACACTTGTTCTTGTTTAAAAAAACAAATAAGGAAACAAAACAAAAAACAGATACTGATGTTTCCAGACCCTAATTACAATTGTTTGTGTCATCTTGTCTTTCTGGCTAGGCATGGATATAATTCACTATATTACTGAGACATTACTTGAGGCCTGTTAACTTGGAAAAGCTGGGCACTGGAATCCACAAACTAGATGCACAACATATTCTAGATCTTGGTCTCAAAGTCAGGCCTTGAAATTTGGAAAGTCTGGAACTGGGCTTCTTTATTTTAGGGCAAACAGTTTATGTGAATCTGCAGAGCATATTCTAGGACATGACACCACAGTTGCTACTATGAGATGTATCTACTGCTCATCTAAACAGCATCTTAAGAGATGAAAGCATTCAGTGGCATAAATAGAGTCTGAAATCTAGAGCAGTCAGCATTCTGCATTTTTCTTGATCTTCTTTTTGACAAACTAGTTGATTAACTGTATTAATTTGCTTTTTTTTTTTTTTACCACCTGATTCTGCAAGTTTCTCTTTTTTTGCTGTCCCATTTCCTTTCACTTTCAGTGGGAAAGGAATCTGAATGCTGGTTTGAAGCATTTTGAGTTTATTTCTCCTATTGTGTCTATCAGATGTCATTCTTGGAACCCTGAACTTCATTTTCAAAGGGACATCCCACCATTGAAAGTGTTCTGCTCGTGAGCTGCATAGCAGAAAAGGGAAGAAGACTGTTACAATATCCTTTGTCAGACTCAAGTTTGACTAAATTAACAACATCAACAGCCACGTGGCAGTTCCTGTGGAGCTTATAACCCCAAAAGACAATGCAGTCCAGGTAAAACTATGTGTCTGATTCCTGCTCTCACACTGAGATATTCTGGCCTATAAAAGTATGAATTCTTTTCCTATGCACTGCTTCTAAGTTTTGTTCAGTTTGATAGTAATTCTAGCTAACAGGTGGGGTGATTGTTCTATTTTATTGCACTCAGTCAGCACTGTAGGAAAAAGCAAACAGTATATTATATTCCTACTTGTCAATTATAAAGAACTTTATTGTAAAAGAAGAAGTATGGAAAAAGAGAAAATAGGTAAAATGGTTTTCATTGAGAGGAAAAGGGTTAAAATGATTTTCAGCGACATGAAAGTAGTCGTGATGCTCCATTCTGGATGAACCATTTTCTAAGGATTAGTATATCCTCTAGTTCTGGTACTATCAGGTATGGAGCATTAAAATATCAGATGCTTGCAGAAGGAGGGAACTTCAGAGCACCACTTTCTACATGTGTAGCTATTGCATTAGCTTTATTATAAAAATAACATTTCCGCAACTTTAGAGATTTGAAGTACTTTGGTCAGAATGGTTTGTCACCTTGTTTCTGAATGTAGGCAGTTCAGAGCTTTTGTAACATTGAAAACTGTCTTAGATTACCTTATTTTTCTTTTCTGTTGAAGAAGCCATGCCTTACAATGGCAGGGTGAGAGTCAGGCTCCCCTGTGGAGCAGATATTATGCCTTTGTAAATACAGTCTGAGGTAGCTTGATCCCTCTTGAATGAAGTGTACATCCTAGTTACGGCAGATTAGAAGCTAACACAGAGTAGTTAGTCTGAAATCCCAAGGTAACTTATGTACATTTCATAGCCAGTGTCAAAGCCCGTTTGATGGACCTGGCAAAATAGTACTTGATCTCTGCCAATGCCAAGAGGATGCCAGTGACCAACGGTATAAATGAAATTACAGTAGAATACCCAGACTTTAAATGGGCTTAGAAAAAAAATTAGGAAACCAGCAGTATCCATGGATGCCTGGACGTGACCATCACAGCTCACTCAGGCTGAGAAGAGGAAGGGATGAGTGAGCACATGCATGGCTTGTGGAGCCAGAACTCCAGTGGTACCTGCTGTGCTTGTGGCAGCTACAAAGAAGGTGCAGCGTCAGTAGCTTCAATGTGCACTGATATGTACCTTTGTGAGTGAAGCTGCTGCAAGGAGACTCCTGGCAGATGCACATTTTTCTGACAAAGCAGCATGTCCTCTACCCTCTGACAACAGCAGTTACTGTTGTGGATAAAAAGTAATGGTGGCTTAGACATGGAATGACCTCCAGCATACTATTTTAACACTGAAGAAACTTCTACATGTGAATCTTCCGATATGTGTGTATCTGGTATCAATTTTTCATTAGTTTGCCACTTATGTTGATATAGTTTTTTTTTTGATAAAGTTCTGCTTAACACATTATTTAAGCATGTGTGAAGAAATGTGCAAGTGGTGATTTCCTTCTTCCCCAAAGTTACAAAAAAAAAATATTTTTTCCAAGCCATTTAGTTTACGCTAATAAGAATGGAAAAATACCTACTGCTTTTTTCCTTTGCTTACTGTTTCACCTGAACAATTTTTTTTTTTCTTGAACACCATGAACCAAAAGAAGTGAAAAAATTTTTATAAGGTTCTAACAAATTAACCTTACAATCATGAAAAGCGAGAGAGGTGTTAGTTGAAGAAAATACATTTTTAGTTTCACATTAAGGGTTTATGTAACTTACTTGGATTCAGAATTTTGTTAAATAACTGAGAAAATGAATTTTAATTTTGGGAGCAAGAGAAGTGTTTAAAGGAGAGACTCAGTTTCTTTGTGCCTAGTTTTTTTTTCTTTTTCACAGAAACACCAAGAAGTATGGCAGCTAAAAGACCACAAGGAGATAAGAGCATGAGACTTAGGAAAAGATGCTAAAAGAATACAATCGGAACATTAGAAATTATGGTTTGGAACCAATGTTAGAGTTAACTTCTTTTCTGGCAGTCTGTATGATGCTCTATTTCAGCATAGGTAATACATTGCTGTTTGGTGAACAGCATCTGCACAACCCCAAAGCATTCTCTGTTTCTCATTATGCCCCAGGGCAGTAGGCTGGGATGGTTAAAAGAATGGAAGGGCATGCAGTGAGGACAGCTGACCTGAGCTGACCGTGCTCTTGAGCAGCTTACTCAACAATAAAGCTGCAGTGGATCTTTCCAGAGCAGTTGTTGCTTGGAGACTGGTAGTCGATCTGCTGGTGAGTGACTGCCACTGCATCTCTTGTGTATTTATTTATTTTTTGCATGTATAACCTACTGCTTATAAACCTCTCATCAAAATAGAGAAGATTGCTCAGTAAAGAACCTGAGAATGACAAACAATTTACACATACTGCATTCCCACTTTTCCTGGGAAAATGCAAAACTGATAGTAAAACATTATTTAGTATACAGGTGAATAAGTGTGCTACTTTAAATCCATGCTGACCTGTTCACACCATTGGACTAAGGGCCAATTGATCCCTGGTCTTGGATCAAGTGGTGGAGAGTACAACTGTTCTACATCACTGGAAGCTGTTGACAAGAGTGATCATGATGTAACCTTTAGGCCAGGAGGTTACTATATGTTTTTTGCTGGAAGGTTTGGCAAGACCTGATCCGTGTGTACCTTTTTTCCTGAGTCCATCTATTAGCAGTTCAGAATGGGGCTGAAAGGATTTATATATCTACCAAGACTGATAAATCATGATGTTTCTCTACCTATTTCAGGACAGTCATATGGGTCTGTGAATGAAACAGGACCAAATGGAGCTTCTGGTAAATGTGGTTGTGACCAGAATACAGAGGTAGAGAGACCTGCAGTGCTCAGAGAAAAACATGTGCAAGTAAAGGATAACATTATACATCAATCATACACTATCTCTAGAAAATGGGGACAACAAAGACAAATTTAAATGCTTTGGAAAGGCTGATGGATAACTGGAGATCTGATACTGGAAGACCTGGGAGCTGAAAGGACTTTTTCTTCTTCTACCCTGCAGAATTAGATTTTTGACATAGATACATTACTTCTAAACATTATTAGAGAGGTAATGTTATCAGGTTTTTACTTACCTAGTAAAGATTTAGAAAAAAGTGCTGTGAACAATGTCAGAGTTTATTTCATTTTTAAGTAAATGGAAAGACAAGTAGACAGTGGTCAGTGGGTAGATTTTTTTTTTTGAATTTCAGAAGAAAGCCGAGGAAACTTGGAACTTCTTACCTAAAGAAGCAAGAGTTTATGTTGAATTTACATGGAAAAGAGCTCCAGGTGTATCACAGACCACGTCAGAAATAATATTAAGAAAAGCAGAATGGATTAATGGATTAGTTAGAAAAGAAGCATAAGTCAGAAAGTATGACAGTAGCTGAGAACTTCCTAATCCATCTATTTTTTAAATCATATTTTGTCAGCTTCCCAAAGACCTAGTGACCAATACCTGACACAATTTTCATTTTCTACTGACAAATGAAATACTATTTATTTTTATATGTGGTCATCTGCCTTTATATGTGGTCATCTGCCTTTCAATATCTTTAATCCTTATTAATTTTTTTTTTTTGTTGGCCTTAATTTTCAGTTTTATCAACATGGCATTTCAGAACAATTTTTCTGCTTGTTTCTAGTCACATAACTATTTCATTCCTGTTTATTTCTCCTATGAGGCACATGGCTAAGAGACTAAGTGTCTCTCCAGAGCTCCCGAAATAGATATTTTAAGTTGTACAACATCATCAATAAACTGCTGTTTGAACTGTTCTGTGATGGGACATTTGACACACTAACATGAGGATAATTTTTATGAAGGCAATACAGCATGACTAAAAGAAAGGAAAAAAATAACAGAGCTGCTTGCTTACGCGCTTTTGGAAAACTAAGCCAGTTGCTAAGGACACAACAGTTAGTGATCTAACAGTCACAAAATCATGGCATAATTGCTAGAGATTCAATGTTGATGTGAAATAATGCAGACATGAGTGAAGTTCTCCATATAATCATGTGCAGATATCAGCACATTACTCCTAGTAATCGGGGAGAAATGTAGCAATACTAGTATTGGATAGCATTAAGGTATCGTTAACACAGGTCTTATAAAGTCTAATATCTTATAAAGGATAATCCTTCGCAAATAAATGAATTCAATAAACAGTAACTAAATTGGAACTAAAGGGAACTGTCACAGCTATGCTGATGCTAGCTAAGGTCATGCTGGACGTACAAGAAAAGCCTGCAGAGTTTATAAAAGCTAAGGGCAAGTGTTCAAAGCAAAGACCTCATCAATGCCGATGTGACATTGAAGGCAGATGTGGGACTGCATATTGGCACTATAAAATATGCATCTCAGTGTTTCAGAAATCTACAAGACATTGAATTACAAGAAATTGTAATTGATATAGCAGCCAATACCAGACATCTGATATGAAAGATAACTAAATCAGATAAGCTTTGCCATGCCTCAGAAAGATCCTTCAGCTACTGACATCATACATAGCGACTAATTGGCATGACAGAGAAGTAATTAGACATAAAGTGGATGTGTAAACCCTTCAGCAAACAAACAGTATGCAAAAAGCAAAGTAGCCCTCCCCTTGCAGAGCTTCATTTCATTCTCAAAGGAATCAGTGGAAAAAAATATCCCCAGAATCACAGCTCTTTATTGACTTTCCTGGGGCATAAGTCTCTTCAGATGGCAGAGGTAAGAGTCAGAGAAAAGACAGAACAAAGTTATCCATCACTGCGATGGCTACTATAGTCTCAGGACTGATCCTCAAACTGCTCAAAACAGTGCAAAGAGGCTGGCATGGCCTGAGGAGTGTTTGAAGGTAGGACAAAACTGACATGTCCCTTCTGTAGGTTTGGCAGTGTTGGAAGCTATGCTTGAGTTGGGGAAGTGCAGATCACAACAACTTCCAACGCAAGCCTTTGATTCCACTGTGATGAAAGTTTGTAGGAACACAGTGCATGATTTTCAAGGTCTGATGTAGCCCTAGGAAGTGTGTGTAGCTGTAAGCTGTTGAGACTGGTGACAGTGCAAACTCAGGACAGTGCAACACATACACTGTCTATTCTCTAGCATTACTGATCCTCAAACTTATGTCCAGGGCAACAGAAAATAAGAGGAATAATAAGTAGCTGGGGACCTGCCTGGTTATTATTTTTTAATGCTTCTAACAGTGCACTTTCTAATTTACTTTGTGCAATTGAAACTTTGTTTTGGTTAAACCTGGGAAAGCCGGTGTTCACCCAGCTCCAGAAATGCTACTAGTGAAGCTCCTGAATTATTTCAGCAGCAGGAGTTTGAAAACTCAATGTGGCTAGCAGTCTCTGAAGGTGGAGCTCCCACTGTGCCTTCAAGCTCTACTCACTCATGGGTGAAAATTACAGAGCTGACTCACGCTGTAGGTGATGTTTCTTTTACAGCTTTCATGTGCTCTGACAGGCAAAAAGTCAGAGATAGATACCTTCAGTTTCATGAAACGCGCTGGAGCTGTTACACCTCTTGAAATTTTACTCTCTTAACACATTGCTCATCTTTCCACAGAACTCTGAAATCCCTGAGGCATTTAACTAATATATTGATGGCTAGAATGGAGGTGTCTGTTTCCGCTTCGCAGGTGACTACTGGTGAAGATTAAACGTTCATCAGTGCTTCAAAGTGCCTTGTAGTCAGTCCTTTTAAGTAGATTTTGAGCTTTATTGTGCTGACAGTCTTTGACGCCTACTGTCCACATAAAGGTAGGATACTCTGATCAGCTGCTTCTATAAAGTACTACTTTGGCTTCCTAAAGCTTTTAAAACTTGAACATGATCGCCGTGTAGTGCTTGCCTAGAAAGTTCAGAAGTCCCATAGGAAAGAGAAACAAATAGTAACAGAAGTGTGAACTACTGAAAAGAAAAAGAAAAAAAGTCTATTTAAGTTGCCAGTTTTTCTTCTTACTCCACTTCTACTGTACAATGTTATTCAATCTTTTCTTGAATAATTACGATTGGTGGAGCTTTAGAAACCTGATACTACAGTATGAACTGCTATTTTTTAAATAATTATTAAATGTATTGTTTATTTCCTTCCCAAATGCCACTTATAGATCAAGGAAAATACTTTTAAATATTTTTCCATGAATATGCATTCAGTTTTTAAGGAAAACTTTCCTTTCATGTTTGTTATGCATGAGAATTTCAAGTTTACAACTGAAATGTTTCACAACAGATTTCAACAAAGCATTCTTGAAAAGCAAATGTTCAGTTCCTATAAATCAGAGCAGAGGATGAGAGGTAATCTCCAGGTTTTCAGGGAGAGAGAAATGCTGGTGGAAATGCTGGTGAATGTGGCAGAAGTATTCAGTTTTAGCAGCTAAAATCACCAGGGCTACATGCACTTGCTACTTGCCAAAAGGAAAAGCTAGACTAATTGCATTGTTTTTAATAAAAACAGAATATTTTAAAATTCATAAATATGCTAGAATTATTGACTCTGGTTGGCTGATGTATCTGGTTATAAAGAGCATTTCAACTGATATTTAGGTGGTATCGGTTCAGTAGCAAAGCTTTGGCAGATTTGAAGCAAAAACCCCCAACTAATTGAATATTAAGTCCATGTGCAGTAAATTCTACAACAACAAGCAGCTAGAGACAGTTTTACTGTGAGTATATATCAGGTTTTTTTTAAAATTCTTTTGTTAATTTGGGCAAACTGTAGGTACTGATTTTGGTTCGCACATCAAGTTACCTGCTAAAATCTACTGGCCTTTTCTTCCCCTTCATCTTCATTTGAAGAAAACAATATCTACATTAAAAACAAGGCTTACAGTGCTAATGGTCTTCTGAGGTCCCTGTTCTTGCCAGTTCTGGAACTATCATTTCAGGCAGAAGCAAAACATTATTTTTTGCTAGGCAGCCCTGCACAAAAATTAGAAGGAAAATGTAATTTACAGCATCTACTTTCAGGTGTGCAAACAACTCTACCCTGTGTTAGAAAATCAATGAAATTGCTTTCAATAGGCTCACTTAAAGCAGCACAAGTGTGTAGTTAACACAGTGCTTTTGAAAGACTGTTAAATCCAAGCTGATTCTTTAGCATATCTTTGACTGTACAAGCTGCTGTGTTGGCCTCAGTGGGGGAGAGCTCCAAATCTGCAGTTTTCAATGCCTGAATAATTAGTACTGCTTTAAAGCTGGCCATACATTTATTCTACTATTGTATTTCCTTCTATAATTGAAAGTGGCAAATCCTTAGTGAAATATTATTTTTTAAAAGGCAGATTTGTTAACATGACAATCACCAGACAAATTTTAAGCCCTGAAAATAGATCTGCAACTAACTGATACAGAAGTCTCATTTCATATTCTCTTTAGAGCAGTTGATTATTTTTCTTCAGAGAATAAAGAAGCCATTAATGTGTAATGAAAGAGATTGATTCATTATTTTCTCTTTGAAAATACATACTTATCTGTATGGGGGATTTTGTACCCAAGGGTTTTCTTTTGCTAACAAGTTCAGCACTTGATGATATGATTACTTTACTAGTGCAGCACTTACAGATGTGAAATACCTTCTTGGATATCAATCAGGAGGTCAAAGACAAAGTGCCTTTTTGTTATTTCCAACTCCAGAGATCTGGAATCATGAATGCTCTGTTTCCTGTAGCAAGAGGTCACATTGACTCTGCGTGATGTTAAATCGACTTTTGTGCTTATGGTACAAAGCAAACTGACTGCTGCTAAGATGCTAGCTTGAAAATTCATTTATCTAGTGCAGAAATCTCTGTGGGTAACAGTAGAAAAATACACATATTTACATGATTTTAACTGGAAAATATATGCTCTTTGCATCTGGAAGGAAACGTATTTCTTCTCTGAATTCCTTGTAGCCAGGCCAGCTGCTTCACTTGAAGCTGCAGCTGATGCTGAGTCAAAGATAAGAATGACAAAGCAATACTCTCCTTTGCAAATCTCCCCATTTATGCTGACCACCTTACCTCCATAGTGAGAAAAACATGATTCTCATAGTTCTCTATTGCTTTACAAATCTATTTGTACTACCATAGTAACAGATGCCCAAATCAGGGACTCATGCAGGCTTCTAGAATAATGTAGGGACATGCAGTTGAGTTAAATCAGTGCTTTCAAAGATACTTGTATAGCAGGATTGGTGAGGAATAACTGTGAGAATGGAGGCCTTCTTGGGTTATTATACTTGCATTTTCTGCTCATCTCAGAAATTCTTTAAGGCTTTGTAGAGATGACATCCAAACATAAATTGCTTCATGTCTTGTTTGTGCAAGGAGATATCATAAACCAAACAATGAGTGATGGGAGGTAAGAGTAATATCAAATACTGTGCCTGATTTAGGGTTTGTTTAATTTTTTTTTATTATTTTTTTTTTGCTTTTTTTGTAGATATGAAACTGTTTTCTCTATCTTCATGCTACTGAAATTAATATCAATGCTGACAATACAACTGATTACTAGGCAGAAAGAGAAACTTTCTTGAAGACCAGAGCAATGCATCTTCTGCTTTGTTCTGGGAAGAATAGCCAAAAATGAGTCCTCCTACATGTACCATCCTGGTTCTTGCCACACACTCCCATGGAAATGCGCTTTTCTGATTGATGGCAGTCTTAACGTGCACCATTACATGTGTTTTGGACAGCCAACCCTTATGCTGTAGGTTGCACATTTCTTATTAATCTCAAGGTCTCAGCAAACTCAAAGTGACAGATAAGAAAATGGTCCCGTCTCAGTTTTACACAGAGAACATCTCTCCTGCATTCTTTCAGAGCTCGTCTTATCATCACTATTTTTTCTTCCATTATCCCTTCCCTTTTTTTGTTTGCTTAGAAACAGCTTTTCAGGACAGCAGGCTGTCACTTACTACATATGTTAATGAGAATGATAGTATGTATAGCCTTTATGGAAATGTGAATTATGAGATTATTTTATTTAAAATCTACTACTTCCACTATACAGCATCACTTTCTAATCTCTGTGCCTGCTTTAGCTTTCTGGACATCAGATATCATATATATTTTGCAAAATATTTATATATGTATATATATATATATATATAAATATAAGTATTTTACTGGTTAATATATTCTTTATTTAATTTGGTTCATGACATCTTTTCCATATATTTTTTATTTCCTGGGTTGGAGTAATGGAATCAAATCCTAGTCACTATCAGCTATGATTATTTATGTGAAATGAATTGATTTTATTCCTCAACATATCTTCTAGCAACAAATTTGGCTTTGCTGAGATTGCATGCAGCACACTGAAGTAAATTTATTTGTAAATTAGAACCATTTTATCAGAAGGCAGTGGCTCACCAGACTGAGTTTGAGTTTCATTTTGTAAAAATCACTAAGGAAAGAATATTTGTTATTTTCTCTTACAATTCATTTTAAATGAATAATATATGGAACACCAGGAATCTGCTGTTCTCTCTTCTACACAGTAAACAAGCAGTAAGACTGCACAAATTTCTAAGTATCACTTCTTTGGAAACCCAATTTTAAAACAAATCAGTATTCTAGTTTAAAATGGGTTTTGTTCTGAAATCTAAGCATCTCATATCATATATTCTCTGAAAATAGAAAGCTTCAGACATTTCAAATACTTGTTTCCAAGATGATTTGTAAAATCATTTTTGGGATTGTGAATGTTCTCCAGCATCTCTGAATGATAAAGAAATCATAGCTCTCAAATCATCTTGGGATTGTACTGTTCTTTCCTAAGCTATTGTCTGGAGAAGTCACCCAGAATTTGTTTTGTTAATTCTCATTTTTAATTCCATTTTAATTAACTAATTCTCATACTAGCTTTAATACCAGCTTTCTTAGAAATTGTACATTATATTTTAATTATGTATTATAAATGTATTTGTTTGTCTAATCCTAGTTTTGTTCTTTCATCTTACTTTGTCATAAAATTAGACTTAAATAACTGGCAATGGCATTTCCCTCATTCTGGCCAACAATCAATGACTGCTCACCTGTCAGCAATGCCAGTAGCTCACAGGACTGAACCTCCCTTCAGATGGCATTTCAAATTTTTTGATGTGGTGTTTTCAGCTTTTTATTTGTTTTACTATTATATAGTGCAAGAGCACAGTTTTCTCTTCCTGTTTTGATTTTTTCTCTAATCTAATGACTTTGTAATTTTAAGGTCCACAGATTATGCAGCCTGCTCAAATCCCAATGGAAAACCAGTGAGCTTTTGATCTGACTGTAATTTCTTCAGTTGATACAATATTTCTGATAAACTAACTGTAAATGATTTTTTTTTTTTTTCCTAATGCTTTGTTTATTGCTGCCTTCTTTCTAGGGATTAGGTTATGTGTTAAGATTGAATCCTTTCTTGTTCTTCTGTTTGGTGTCCTGGAAACCTGGATAGCTTTCTCTTAGTCCTCAGGTAGCATGCACTAAAGGCTTGTTGGTTTTATATTTAGATTTTTTTTCCCCATGATTCACAGTTATTGGATTTATCTTAAAGTGCCTCAAGTTGCTCATTAGTTTTGTGATTGTCTGCGACAGCCATTTCCTGCACTCAATAAAAAAAAAGAAATTGAATGTTATTTTTTTTCAACAGTGTTATGATCTTATTTCACTCAACATTTATGATTACCAGTTTTAATCTTGGAATCATAGAAAAACCAGTGTTGGAAAAGACCTCCTAGATTATCTAGTCCAACTGCCCACTTACCAGCAATATTTCCCCACTGAACCAAGCTTCTTGCAGCCTTATGATTGTATGTTCTGCTTCCCACCCCCTGCTCCAAAGGATCCCACAATGAAGATAGTTGTTATTACCCATTCCAAGCAGGCATGAGAAATAATATGCATGTTACTTGATATGTTTTAACTGTTTGCAGTAGAAAAGACAGTAATTCATAAAATATACTTCAAGGCAATAAGGTAATATTTAGAAGATTTATGCTTTAGAACTGCAAATTTCCATTGAAACATTTAGGAAATGGCAGTAATGTGATCTGCCGTGGATTTATGAGAATTTTGATAGCTAAGATCTCTGTAGGATACCAAGCCTCTAGTCAGGTAATGAGACCCAATTCCCTCCTGTGGAGTTTGTGCTTACAGTTCCATCAGACTTCAACAGCTATGAGGATTATGCCAGGTTGGTCTTAAGCTGGTAGCAAGATATACGACTGTATATAGCTGTGTATAGCTGGTAGCAAGATATACGAATGTGCTGTAAATAAGTACTTGCAAGGAACTGAGACAAGATAAGGTCCAATATTATTCTTGCTATCTATCATATTGGGCTTACGTTGCAGAATTTTGGTAGTGACACTGTATAGCTAGAAGAGAGGAATGAGAATGTGAGAGAAGCAGCCCTGCAGGCACCGAGGTCGGTGCAGGAGGTGCTCCGGGCGTGGAGCAGCAGCTCCATGCAGCTCACAGAGGCCCACAGAGGAGCAGGCCGTCCCCCTGCAGCCCACGGGCACCACGTGGAGCAAATCTCCTATGCAGCCACGGAGGAGCCCACGGTGCAGCAGTGGCTGAGGCCTGGAGGAGCCCACGGATACCCCGCAGGTGCAGCCCTGGCCCGGAACTGTAGCTTACAGGGAGACCATGAGACCATCACCTAGGGCAGGATCCATATGGTGTAGTGGTAGAGAGTGGCCATTAGGGATTGACAGATTTATGTACGGACCACAGCCTCAAGTTGCTCGGGAGGAAGAGTTAGAGGAGGGTGGATATGAAGAAGGTGAATTTATTTTGCTTATAGTTTTCACTATTTGTTTTTAGTTGTCCATTGCTATAGGCAATAAATTAGGATGAGTCAGTTTAGCCCATGATGATTATTGGTATGTGATATCTCTGTCCTTAAAACGAGTTTTTTTCATTGCATTTTCTGTCCTATAAAGAAGAGGGATTAAGAGAGTGGTGTGCATCTTTCCTTCCCTTCAGTATGAAATCACCACACCTATAGTCAAGCACAGGCTTCTCCCACCCCTTGCTTTAAAAAGCTGGTGGAAGTTGCTGCTATTTAGTGTTTACAGCCTGTTTAAGGACAGCTGTGCCTCGGAGAAGGCCTGGTGATGAATCACTCGCTGAATAGATCTTGTGCGGTTTCACAGCACTTTGGGATCCTTTGTGGTAAGTGCTATTACATAAGGACAAATAGACTTCTGAGGCTTACGGCAGAAATCCTGGCTGTGCTCCAGCTTGCAGTGCTGCTGGCAGACATTGCTGCAACTCAGATCTGCTGACAGCAGAAGAATCCAGCTACTAAAAGCATGTCAGGCTGAAAAAGCTTTCTGCTAATTTATGTTCCTTCCAGCAGCTAGCTACTGAGGCTGAGGAAGAACGTTAATGACAAAATCTCTTCCACGCATATGCAGTGACTACTGTGTTGGCCTCTTTATACCTGCCTTGGGCAGAGCTGGCATGTCACATGTCATGTCATCAACAGCCAGTGAACTGATTAAACAACCTTCTCTTTCACATAAGACAGTTGAAACCCTTCTGAAGACCAAGTGACCCATCCTATATTTTATGCAAAAACTGGTAAGGAAGAGATTGCATAATCTTTCAGGTTGGAGAAATAAGCAAGCAGTCATGGACTAAGATATTAAAGTTACTGTGAGGATGCTCTTGGGGATCTACTGTTTAGGAAACCAGATCAGATTTTTTCAAACCTTGTCAGAAAAACTGGCCATAAGATCCTAAATGTTTTCAAGGGCTTCAGAGTATGCTAAATTGATTTGGATTGACAAAAGCATATAAAATGAAGAAGTGCTATCTGAATATATGTATGTAATTTGATTGTGCTTCAGACTTAAATGTAATGATATTCAGGACTTCCAGCAAATGAAATTAATATTCTTTCAGTTTGGTAGGTTCCTTGCTAATGTTACCACACTACAATTATTAAAAATTCTTCTTAATTAAGTTCTATGCCCAGTTTTCAATGAAGATTTTTGAGCTAGAAGTAGTTCACTTTGTCAGGATTGCTATCACAGTTCTATGCTCAAGCTTTCAGCATTGTTTTCATTATAAAATAATTACATAAGTTCCCAGTTCAATCAGCTAATTTGAGTGTGCCTTCAAACTCAGGACTACTTGCCTGATCAACATTCAACTACAACAGTTGGACCCAGACCGTGAAGTGGAGGTGAGACTTGTAACAGAAGGCAAACCCCTGATGATGAGATAAATGACTGCCTACTTTTCAAGTAGGCCTTGAATTAAACGTGACGCACTGAGAAATCACTAACCATCTGAAGGCAGGTTAGCATACTCACTAGGCTGCTTTCCTGTTGAATCACTCAGTAAATCTGAAAGAGGCAGAATTAGCGGACAACCTAATTGCTGAATAGTTTTTCCTGACTCTTTCTAGATGTTTGTGCATGTTTATCTTCCTTTCAGGAAAACTATGGCAAAACTATCCGCAGAGATTTTTATAGTCTACTAATATATGAATCCTTAACCACATAAGTCACTCTGAAAGTAATGCCTCCTATTTTTTCCATGGAAACAATGACAGGTACAGAAAGCACAATAACAATGTTTTTTGTCTTGGTCACCACTACTTGTGCTTTTGCCAGCAATGAACAAGAGCCTGCATGCTGCGCTCATAAAGATCTGCACTAGCAGAGGTGACCCACTGTCACTGTTGTCACTGAAATGCACCACCCACTGCCGCACTGTGCTCACATCCACTGTTTGGTTCCCACAAATGTTCAACGCGCTTTGATGAATGTCAGTGGGTGCAATTTTTTTCACATGGAGGAATTGAATGATTCATCTTTACTTCATACACACTTTCATGTTAGATGCCATTTTGTCAGGCTGCCCTTCTGCTGCCATTCATAAAACTGAAGGCATTATTTTCAGGTCAGCCATTGTATTATTTTACATCCATGCTTAGACATTTTATCTGCAACAAAATGCTTAATTGCTCTGGAGTTACAAATAGAAAAATCACTGATCCAAGTGTTGCATATCCATTGCTGTCCACAACAGAGATCTGAGTTTCTTTCCTAAGCTCCTGTTGTCCTTTAATAGGGACTTCATAATAAGGGAACATGAAATGAGAGGCTCAAAAATGCACTAGCCATCAGGTACCTCAGTGCCCCAAACAGGTAGACCTTTTCAAAGGCTTATCAGGTACCTTATAAATCGACAGGTGTCAAATGTACTTGTAGAAATCTGCTAGTCAGTGATTCGGAAGTGATTAATTAGTAAGAGGAAAAACTGTGGAGAAGTGACCTCATTATGGTATTGCTATTTACAATGAAATAAAACCAGAATTTTCAGCAGCCTTTGGTAAGTTAGTTCAGATTCAATTTACTGGCATCCAATGAAAAATCCAAGTAATTCTTGGGCTGTTGGAGGAGGTGTAAGTACAGTTTTGGAATCAAATGATTTTCAGAGTTTTAAAATTATTTTTATAAGGAAACAGAGCTGAAGCTGAAATTGGAAAAATGTTAACCTTTCCCTTGCTGTAAGTCAGTGAGCCGGGACATGGGCACATAAAATTAGAAACATTTTAAAATACAACAGGTACATATGCTTGTGCAGCATTTTTGTTACAGCCATTTTTAATTCAAAGGGATGGTGTGATTCATCAGTAAGATATGCCCTGGCTCTTAGTGTCACAAGTAGGGTGTCTAGATTTAAAAATAAACACTTGTAGAGCTCAAAATTGACTCAAAACCATCACATGATGTTCTCAGTTTGGTACTTGATGTGGAAAACTATGTGCATTTTTAACAGATGTATGTGTATAAAGAAGTAGATGTGCGCACTAGGTTTTGATTATAGTCAGAACTAATGTAAGAAGAATTCAGAACAATATCAAAGTTACTTAGCTTCGTGCTTTCAAAAATCCTTATGCACGAACCAGGTCTTTTGGTATCTAAATATATGTGAGTGAGGAACTTGTAAGAAAGGTAATAGCTTTTCTGCTCAATTTCCTGAAGTTCTTGCAGTAGCTCTAACTACTTTGCATCTCCATAATGGGTTCTTTTGAGCACCCTTGCTAGCCTCAGCTTGAAGCCAGTTCTCACCATTTCAGTTTTGATTCTTCTATTTTGCCATACACTTCTGGTCAAAGGAGACATAGCTTATTTGAAGACAGCATGCTGGTAGAACTTGTGTGACTATATGCTGACAATCTGGCAGGCCTTTATGCTGTAGGAAGATCTCGTGGTACTGATACAGGTTTCAGAGCATCATTTCTGCACCGTGAATCACATGCTTCTGTTGCTGCAGTCCAAGGAACAGATTTTGGTGGAGCTGATTGTAAAGCTGCTTGTGTGCACTGAAAGAACACATAAATGAATGTATGGTGAACCGGGCTTTCTATATATAGGTTGCTTCAAAAGTAATACCTCCTGTTTATTTCCATGGAAAATACAACAGATGCAAAGGGCACAATAACACTATTTGGTGGAGCAAATTCTCAGCTACAAAACACTATTTTTCAGCAGTGGGATTCATACCCATTCGTGGAGAGCAGTACAGAAATATCTGTGGAACCTTCTCAGCAGAAGTACTTTAGGAATATCTTTGGTATCACCAGTGGTTGCTAAGACTTGTACACTGATATGGATGAGCTGTCTCTGACTCCTCACAGTCTGATAAAGTCATGCTACACCATTTCCAGAGTGTAGGACTTGGAAATTTGACTATTCTGAGGGAAGACTTCCTGCAAGCACAAACAGTAATAACAGTGACGGTGTCTTTTCTATCAGTGAACAAATTACATTAGCAGAACAAGCAGGATCGTTTGCATTACATGAAAGCTAGACACTGAAATGATTTCATAAGTTCATACTTATGGAGCACTGAAATTACAGAAGTCCTTTATAAGGCAGAAAATGTCTTTTCTAATAAATGTAGGGTTTTACTAGGCATTCACTGAAGAAAAAATGAGAGATCTAATGAATGTTCACAAATGTAAACCCTGGGTGTCATAAAGGCACATCTCTAAGGAAGTGTCAGAGAAGTACATTAATATCCAGAAATGCAAATGAAAATGCTGGCTGCATGTGAAATTGCTACATTTGCTCATGCCAGGATTGACTGCACACAATGTTGGGTGGCTGTGTGTTCAGTGCTTGTGCAGACCCAGCCTTTGCACTTCAGAGAACTTGCTGTACAAGTTAATTAAAATATGAAGTCTGTAGTAATCACTTCATTTTCCATGGTAGTTACAGAAAGTTGCCTTCTGTGAATTGAGAGGGAAAAAAAGATGCTTCTGCAATCTCAGTCAGAATCTCTTGTAAATGTCAAACACTGCATTATTGCAAGGGATAATTCTTTGTTTATCCACACGTATGATATCTGGCCCTACTGCAACAGACTTGTCAATCACTGCATCAAATAGCCTAGTCTCTCTTCACCTTTTCTCTCCAGTCTTCAATTACTAATTCAAACACTGGGAATGCTTCTTCTTACTAATTCTTTTACTGCTCCTAATTGCATTAACCAAAAATGGAGTGCTTCAAAATTCTGTGGAAATACTAGGATTCTGTGGATACTAGGAAAATCGAAATGTCTGATCTGCCAATCTTGATTAGTAAATTTATTGAGTATGAACTGTGCCTTTCAGAATTTCACCTCACATTGATTTCTCAAACAGTGAGAAAGCTTTCTAAAGTCTTTAATCAGCCAAGCTCTTTCTCCAGAAGCAGAGAGATATTTTCACCAGTGTTTATTATTCCAAATGACTAAAAACAGTAAAACCTGATGCAGGAGTGACCTTCCACTGTTTATTGTTTCGTGTGACTATTGAAAAGCTAGGATATTCTTGTTGTGGTTGTGCAAAACAGGAAAGGAACAAGAAAAAAAAAACCAACACCTGTTTAACACTACTGTAGCATAGCAAAGTCTCTGTGGGACCCTAAACTAAAAGGCAGTCTGCTACAGTAGAGAACTGAGGGTCATGGGTGGGAAATATCTCCACAGGTGTCTCAGCCCCTCCTGAGATGTGAGCTGAGCATGAAATTGGGTCCCTGAGCTGGCCTTGCTGCTTTGCTTCTTCCAGCCACTAGGAATTGGATGACCTGTTGACATGAGCCAACTAGCTTTACTAACTAACTTTAGTGTGGCAACTACACTTGAACTGCTAAATAGCCCCACATAATAATAGCCCTGTATGCTGAGCTTCCCCATCTACTACCCTAATCTCAGTATTAAAGAGAAACACATCCCAGGGGAGAAGATTACGCAAACTAGACCGTCCTCTGTGAATAGTGTAGCTTTTTTATGCTGCTTATCTTCTGGAACATTAAACTAGCCATCAAAGATCTTCTGTGGCAGGCAGAACAGGTAAGACAAGCAGCTTTATAGCAAACAATTGATGGTACAGACATGAGCAGACAGAAAATGCCACACTAGATCCATTTGCTGCAGCTTCAGGGGGACTATGCAAGAAAACACTCAAATGTGAGGTTTTTTTAAGAACTAAAACCTTAAAGCAATTTATATTCTGTTTAGATCCAGGTACCAGGAATTGTACTTGTTCATCCTTGTAGGTCCCTTCTAACTCTGGATACTGCATGATTCTAAATCCAGTGTTTCAAGGAACAGGTGACCACTGAAAGTGATAGATGTCCTAGGTGTGTCCCTGTGAAAAAAGCCCCCTTATTTAATGGTTCCCACTTAGTGTTGAGTCATCAGCATTTATGGATTCCCCTCGCATGTTACTAGAGACATAGGAAGGATTGCTGGGATGTTTATGCTACATAAAAGCTAAGAACTCAGAAAAGAGAAGCTGTCTAATTAAAATAAATGTGTACTTTCAGAAGCATGGTTACCTTCAGCAAAAATCACCTTCTCAATTTTTCATGCCTTGTGGATACTCCAATTCTAATTTATTACACTCCAGTCATTCAAATGTTCATTTGTGTTGGCTTTTAAGGCTATTAAAGGCAGAAGGGTTTGAAAAACACAAATGATGCTGGCTGCAAGGGGGATGGAAAGGTGATCTGACCACCAGCTTAATGGACTGACAGCAAAATGCAAAAATGTCAGAATGCCTAGCACATTAAATCTGAAAACTGTACTGAGACTATTATCCTATGATGCTGTTCAAGTAAACTAAATTTTTATGTCAGAATTATACTGATCATTTCACCACCTCCTGCGTATGACTGACAGTAAAGAATTTAACTGCGGTGTCTCATGCTATTATTTGCTCAGAACCTATACCTCATTCCTTTGGGCTGTTTTAAACACCTGGACACATTTCTGGAAATATATTAGAAAAAAATGAAAACATTTGTTTCCGGTGATTTCTAGAAAAATAGGAAAATAGGAAATCATAGGGGAGATACACATTTTAAAAGTGCAAGAGAAGAATTCTGTGTAATGCAAAGCGCTCCCTTTCTTCTTCCTAATCTTGCTGCAGTTCCACTCTCCCTACACTAATTCAGGGTAGACAGAAGCCCCATGTGTGCAATATAACAAACTATACGTAGGGAGTTGTGTTTAAGATGTTGTTTGTTTTGGCAAACCCCATTATTTGTGAGGACACTGTCACCAAAGTCCTTATTTTTCCCAGCAGGATGCTTCTAGGTCTGACTTTCAGGCAGGAATGGTGTGGTGCTGATGAGAGCTGAACTGTGCTGGAAATTCAGACCATGAACTAATTTTGCCTCCGTGCTGTCTCAGTTGCAGGGCCATGTTCAGTTTGCTTTATGTGATCCGTGCTTTATTTCCTATACATTTCAGCTTCCTGAAATGTGCAGTGAACCCCTTTTTTTGGAAGGATCAATCTTTTTTTATTTTCAGTGTACGTTGCTGTAATTCTGAAAGAAACCAGTTGATTTCAGTGCAATTCATCCAAATTTTATCACTACGTTAATAGTGATAACAATTTGTCTTGGAGGTAGAAAAGGCTCTGTTAAATCTTAGCTTTCTTTGTTAAATAGCTTGTATGGTGGATGAAGAATAAATAAGACAAGAAAATGGCACATTGTTATATAATTTATCACTGTCTTTCATAATATAAAACATGGAACCTGGCAGTATTAATCTAAAAGTTGAATTCACCATTCCCAGTCTTTTTTCTTTGAATGCGTCTTCATGAATGGTACAGAGAATAAAAGGACAGGAACAAAGATTATTCCTGGACTTTACATATAAATTTTAACTCTGTTTTTTTGTTACACAACACAAAAGCGCAAATGCCTTAACGGTTTCAAAGGCAGAAATAGGGTGATAGACTCTCAAGGTCTTGACAAAATTTTTGTTTTGTTTTAGAATCTTAGTTTTAATGACTCTTATCTTTCCCAAGATTCTCACTTTGGAGACTGAGTAGTATTGCCCTCTGGAGTACCCAACATATGCTAATCTTTTTGTTTATGAAGGTAAAGGCAATTACAGACATTGTCAGTCACATGTGCTGTCACCTCTTCTATGGCATTTATCCACTTGGGTGAATAAGTGTCATTCAAAGCACAATACAAATTAGTTATCTCTCAGGAGGAAAGAGTGAAGACTGACAATTCTGCGCAGCATTTATTAGTCTATAAATACTGTATGGTGCAATTCTTTATGCAAAAATACTGCTGATAGATTTAAAAAATAAAAGGTCTTATGATGATCATTCTAAAATCGACTGTCTTTGAAAAGAAATTTAAAGGAATACTTTTTTATTTTTTTTTCCCTGTGACTTATAAGTCTTATAGTCTAAAGTCTTATAGTCTAAATAAGACTAAAAGTATTCCAGAAAAAAACAAACAAACAAACAAAAAACCCAACAAAGAATGCTAAAAGCAAATGCTTCCTGCAGTGCTTTCTAATAATAATAATAATTATAATAATATAAAAATTATTATAATTAATTATATTAATACATTATATAATTATAATCATAATATATAATAATA
>NW_024884811.1:7171559-7228931 GCF_019232065.1 Centrocercus urophasianus
AAAGTATTATTTTGTAATTTACCCTGAAACATTATTTATGAATTTGCTTTTGTATCCATACAGTGGTGCACACACCAGTTAAGAGGGATCATGCAACAGATGTACAACAGAGCAAGAATAAACAGACTGACAAAAACCTGAATGCCTTCAGCATCTCATGGATGAAAAGTAGAGTCTACAATGACACCATTTGTGTAAGTGAAAAAAAAAAAAGGAGAAGTTAAAATACATGGCAATTCTGAGGCATGTGGCTGCTCAAGTGTGTGAAAATTGGACTATCAAAATTAGTGTACATGTCTGATGGTGAGACACATAGTGATATGAAACTTGGCACACAACAGATAAAAGTTCTTCGTGTAGCTAACACTTGAGACTTAACAAGACCTTCCTTTCCTATTTTGCTTCCCTTGGTATCACGTAAGATTTAGTGCCGTTCAGGAAATACTTCACATGTTAATGGTAAAGGAATTGTAAACATCACCTAAAAGAGATGTGGAGTGTGCTACTCTTAGCCTGCTTTTCATCACTGAGAGGAAAGTATTAATGAGAGAGCTTAGGTCAGAGAGCTGTTCTGTCTGGAAAACCGTGGAAAGGCTCTGATTTCAAGGTTATTTTAGTTAATATTAAAAGAAAATTCCATAACACCAGGGTTTCATGGTGTCCCACAGAGCCAGAAGGATATGTTTCACTAATCACATATTCCCAATACTTGATGTCTCCAAAAATATTCAGCTTCTATCCAGTCTCAGAAAGCAAAATTCACTGCTTTCATCTCTATGCTTGTAAAACAAATTCATACAGTGTATACAGACAAGAATTACATAGTATGGGGTGGTGATTGTATGCTTTTTAGAAAATGTGAAAGATCTTTGCAACCACAACTTCCCTGAGGCAGAAAGTTTCACAGCTTATTTAATACCCTTTTTGTTTGTATGAACCTGGTGGACCATAAAATATAATCCTCCCAAATAATCTATGATCATTTAACTACTTTCTTATTGCTTAAAAAGGCCGTCTGGGTTCTCCGCCTTTCAATTAGAAGGACAAATGGAAAAGAATACACTTCCTGGCTATTACCAAGATTTGTACTGCGGTTGCATGTTGAGGCTCTGCCTCTGAAGAGCTTTTGGTGAGTTTCCATCTTGTTTCTGGATGTGTGGAGGGCTTACGCAGTTGAGAGGTAAATAGCTGCTGTGTTGGAGCAGTTCTGAATGTGTGGAACTGAGGGCACTCATGAAACTTTCGCACTGAAAATGAGGGAGGCTGTGGAATTCAGGTTAAACTGTTATCTTTTTAAAGCTAACTTTAAATCCCATAAAATCACTAGAGTTAAAATTATCATCAGGAGAACAATTACCACACTCTGTTTTCCGTAGTGATGTAGAAAGATCAAAAGGTTTGGGTTTAGTTAAGTAACTGAACAGTACAATCATCTCTGTTCTACCAGTCATCCACCTGTAGTTGGTATTTATTTGTCCTTGCAGAGTTGTAGAGGTGATATAAAATGCCAAGAAACTACTTGCTTCCTAACTTGAGAATGGGGCTGAATTCTGTAGTTGACTCGCATTTTATGAAGGCCTGTTCATCCAGTATTATTTCACATGACGTAGATATTTTTGGAATGTCAGTATGCTCTGGATGAGAAAATGTGGTAATAGTATAGACTTTATGCTGGAGTCTTTAACTATGCAAATGTGATTGCAGGTCATTAAACTGTTTGAATGACAGATTCTTTCCCTTTCATGTCACGTTACGCACACTGAGGACTTGCATTTATTTTTGATTTTATTTTGCAGAAAGAGGTCTTTGTTTGGGTCTCGTCTGGTTTAATTACTGAATTGACACTGCAACTTAGAGGAGAAAGGTTTTGAAACCACATTGCTGGTTTCTTTTACAACTCAAGTTATGGGACATGAGAAGAGCTGAAAAAAAAAAAAAGAATCAATTTGTTAAGTTATAGCATCTGTACTGATCTTAAATACAGTCCATCTCGCTTATATTTGCATAAAACTAACGTATAGTGTCATTGGTCTGATATTTTCATCTTATGGATAACTGATAGCTCTTCTTAGCTCTCTGGTATAGCCAAGTACATTTAGATTGTCGCCTGAAGCTTGAATTTTTTGTCAGCATTCCTGTGAGGATAAATTCTTCTCTGTTTCCACTGTTATCAACAATCAGCATAACACAGAATCTGTGTTGTCATAGATTCTTTAAATGTATGCTTTAAGCTTTCTGAATCTTAGCAGGAAAGACAGTCATGCTCAGTGTTGGAATCCTAATTGTCCCAGACTTAATTGTATCTGTTCACTGCGAGTATTTTCATTCAGATTAAAGCAGCTCCAAACCAGCATCTGCAAGGCAAAATATCATTGCATTAATTCCTCAAGATATACAGCATATCATGCTAGATGTTTAAATCTTCATGTATCAGAAACGACACAGGTGGAAGCAAACTCTGGTACTGAAATGGCAACCAGTTGCACTGTCTGTTTTATTTCCTCTGTCACCCAAGGAATATGTGTCTTTACAAGTAGCCAGGAAAAGAAATATGGTTTTTAACTTTTTTAATTTTTAACACTGGTTTTCAAAAACGATAATGCAGTTTTGAGGTGACAGGACTTCATTTACAACATAACCTCTTTTATTTAGGGAAGTGCTAAAGCAAACGTAATGGAGCCAGGTCTCCTTAGTGCTAAGATGCATACACTTGCACTGCAGCCTCTAGTGTCAAGAAGTAAAACTCAGCCCATGCTCCAGAATATTGCTGCTGTGAAGCAGAATTGCCTGAACAGGAAGACAAGACTTCCTTCAAGGCCAAAGGGACCTGACTTTACATATCTTTCACACAGCATGAAACATCTTTTCCATATCCTACGTTATGCTGCTTCATGGCGAGGTTGTGCCTTAAAGTATGATAAAATTTTACGTAAAAATTGTCACCTCCAAAACCGTAGAGAGGAAAGAAGATCTCTTGTTGTACAAATGTGGTGTAAAAGATCAAACCAAACCAAATTAAGAAAAAATAATCCTGAAAGCAGTTCAGCTTAATGAAAGGATTTCATCCCGATTTTTCTACTGAATAGAAAATTATGAAAAGTAGATTTTTACTCTGAAAATGTCAGTTTGCAGGCAGTGATACATGGCCTACCTGTCCCTGCTCCCAACACATCACGGGTAGGCATTACTTTTTTTCCAGCTAATACTGTCATTGTTGTGAACTTATGACAAGAAAGGTTTTTCTACAGAAATGTATGGCTATGCTTGCTTTTGGAAAATGGAATTTATAAGGTTATTTATTCCTGACTATTGAATCACCACTGAGATGGGCATGACACAGTGACCTGTTTTCTCAGCTTCTTTCTTTAAATCAAAGGGCTAGACAAGTGGTTCATTTCCACTTTATGCCCCTGAAACATTCAGCTTTTCAAGATAAGCTTACATTTTTGTCAGTGAGACTTAATTAGTTCAGTTCTGTTCTCTACCATTTAGAATGTGTGAAGTTTAGAATGCTTTGAAAGAAAAGTCAGGAAAATAGGATCTCTCAGGATCTGTTCCTTCTTAGGGAACTACTGCGCCGCAGATGCCTATTGAGCATGCCGAAATCCAGCAGTGTTTATTTCTTCGGGCTTAGGATTTGTCTGTGCTGAGTTGCTGTTGCAAAACCAGCTGAAGTAATGTGGAGCCATGCTTCAAGAATGCCATGCAAGCTCTCAAGTTGCACCAGGGACATGCACAAAATTGTTGAACACCTCAGGAACCCTTGGAATAAGGGAGTATGTCCATACTAGTCATGCACGCAAATGCGTAACTTGACACTTTTTGGGCTGGTCAGACATTTCAGCTGATCTCTGCTGATCATCATCTTTCTGGTATTGGATTGCTGTGCTTACACAGGGTGCAGTGACACTGCTGTATACTTACTCTCTGTGACTGCAAACCAAGTGTTCTGCATGCCAAAAATGGAGAAATAACTACATTTAAATAACACAGATCAAATCACTCTGAAGGGATTTGTGAGACAAGCGGTGCCTCTGATGTATTTCAGCATTGTAATGCAGAGGCTGCTGAATCCAGGTGCCTGATCCAGTTACAAAGCCAGACCTAATTCCTGTTCTGAACTCTGCTAGGCTTGAAGGCACTTCATGCCCAGTAGAGGCCTTCCTGAATAGCATCTAGCTGTTTTTGATTGCAGGTGAATTTAAGTTTCCTGATTTCTGACTGTCTCACTAATTATGTTTATGATTTAATAAATATTTTATAATTTCTACAAATTTTTAAAAAGATGTGTATTTATTAGTGGCTTGACACTTAGATCACACAGAAATAAGACAGATTTTGAGGGTATGAAAAGACTGTTGAAATTAGGATGTATTAACATCCTGAAATTTCCATGTGTCCAGAGCATCACTTTTGATTCCAGCACCTCTGCCTCTCCTGCTTACATGAGAAAGTTACCAACACAGTAGTTGTAAGTGATGATAAACAAGAAGCTGAAGCTCGCTCAGACTCTCAGTATTTGGAAATGAGGCTGCATGAGACAATTTCTTGGATAAGCATTTGCCATGATCACCTGCATGGAGTAAGGATATCTTCTGCATACCTTTGCCACACCATTTATAGCATCTTTCAATATTTCTAACAGGGCTGACCTGCAAATTTTGTCAAGGCAATGAGATGGGAGTGAATCTGCAAAATTACTGTCTAAACAAGATATAAAAGCACAGTTTACCCATCTAGTATTCTACTCAGAATTTCCCTGTGGAAGTAGTGAGAATCTGGCTTTATGGAAGCAAAGTGAATGGCAGTGTGAGCACAGGAACAAGTTACACAGCTCAGATACTGGAAAATAATAGCTCTTTCATGCTGCACCTCTGTCATGTGTTTCTGTGAACAGTCTGGCTAGAAGTAACTTTACAAGACGGTGCTAGTGCACATATAAATGACTGTGACTGCAATAGAAAGCCTAAAGGGCTGTTTTTTAGCAGCAAAAAGGTTAAATCAAGTCTCTGGCATTGATACTGTCCCTAAACTGAATGGTTTTCTGAAAGTATCTCAGTTTTGGGTCCCACTTGCCTTCTCCTCTGGGTATAGTTTTCAAAGGAGATTACGAATATGGATGTACTTTTGAAATTACTGGCAAAAAAAAAACCTTCTGACTTCAGTGGAAAGATGATAAGACTATTTGTAAGACTGTGACTGTTTCCTATTGCAAATGTCCCCTGTGATGCTCTGTCAATCATGACACCACAGATATACTCAGTTTTTGAATAGGTAGTGAGTCACCAAAATTTATCAAATTAAACCAAAAGAACACATACCATTTCTAGTAGGTTTTTCATATAGTTCTCAAAGTTGTTTGTAAGTATAGGTAAGTTTATAATCTCACTGCTACACAAAATGATGTCCAAAGTGAAACTATCAAAGTAAAGTATTAAGAACGTAGAAGAAACTACAATGTGAAGTAACTGTAAGTCTGAGTTCTTTACTTTCCCAGCTCCCACTGGATGTGAAGCAATTCCCTCTTAAACACTGCCGGACATTAGCTATGCCTTTGTGTTATCTCCCTAGTTTACAGTCAATTTGAAGTAGAACTAAACAGAAAAACAAAACAAATCATAGCAGACAAATAGCATTTTTCAGTGAAAACTAGTACATTCAGGCCAGATGCAGAACATAAAGATTTTTTAAATAATGAAAATCAATTGGAGTTCTGCCTGGGTACAGAGGAGGAGACAGTTTCAGTCTGTGAGCAGTTCCACCATGTTTGTATTAGCTCTATTTCTGCATCTTCAGTGGGCACAAATTTGAAAAAAATCTGCTTCATAGACAAAAATAAGGACAAAAATAAGGACAAACTCAGAACAAAAAAGGAATTCCACAAGTGCTCCCCTCTGTGCTCATTCACTTGAATAAAATGCTGTCATCATGAAAGTATTCAGGGATACAAAAACAATTTTTAATGAACTAGTTATTGTGTCAGCATGGATTCTGGGATAAGACATACAGTGCTATTAGTTTTATTTATATCTATCTAGTCAGTGCTCTGTTGCTTTTATCAACTTTTCATAAATGTTTAAGATGATAATGTAAATCATTCTCTCTGTTTCCCATTATGCGCTCAGAAGCAAAAAAAAAAAAAAAAAAAAATTCTCAACATTTGACACTAACTTGCAATCAAGGTTCAAGCCTTCCAATGGCACCATTTGATTCTACCTGACAGTGATAAACAGCTCCAGCAATAGACGAAGGTGGCAGATCATTAGCAATAGAAATCAGATGTTGGGGAAGGCTTGATGTAAATAATGATGGATGATGAGTCAGTGGAATGTCCCAGGAAGTGCACTGCTTTTCGAATACACTGTTTTTTTTTTTTTTCCAGTAGCCTGAGTTATGTTTAGTAATTTTTTACTATGTTCTGCCTACATGAGCAAACTTTAGAAGACAGGTGTTTGAAAAGCTACAAAGATGAGAGGAACCTGTACAGAAGGCACATCTGCTCCTTCACCAGAGCACTGCACATTGAGGCCCTGCTCAGTGAACCAATGATCTCCAACTGCATCAAAAGAGAAAGCAGGTTCTCCAATGACTTTTGAGCTGTACATGTATTGGAGAGAGGACTGTTCCATTTCTAGAGTTTGCACAACACAAATGAAAATATTTTGCAGATCTAATATTCTTTACAAGCAAGGAACAGATTTTAGGAGTCATGCTCACAGAAACCCATGAGCTGCATCCAGATTTGGTTTCTAAAGACTATTTTGGTTTGATTGTGTGAATATATTTTAAATTACTAATTGCAGCCTTTTCTTCACCTAGTCTAAATTAACATGCAGCGTTAATACTAATTGCTCACGCTTCAAGCCTTCAGCAATAAATTCCTAGTAGACATGGTTTAAAAATTCAGAACAGCATTAGTATTTTTTTAAATGATCTTTAAAAATGACCAATATGTTTTCTATCCTGTGAAATATTTGTGTTCAAATTTCCTTTGCATGAAGCAGCAGGTAGCAAATTTTGATACAGTTTTTGTGACCTCTGTAATGAACTCATCTTGCAACATTAACGATGGAGTTCAGTTGTCCATGATCACTGGCAGGAATAGAACAACACCTTTGATAAGGTCTTATAAATCCTGTAATATATTTTATGTATTGATTGTCTTTTTCTCTGATATTATCGAATCATGGAATCCCTAGAGTTGAAAGAGACCTTTAGAGATCATCCAGTCCAGCTCTCTTGCAATGAACAGGGACATACACAGCTGGATCAGGTTGTTCAGAGCTTGCTCCAGCCAGGCCTTGAATGTCAACAGGGATGAGGCATCTACCGCCTCGCTGAGCAACCTGTTCCAATGTCTCACTACTCTCACTGTAAAATATTTCTCCTTACATACAACCTAAATCTCACCTCTTTTTCCTCTTATTACAGCAGACTTTGCTAAAAAGTCTGTTCTCTTACTTCTTGTAGCTCTTCTTTACACACTGAAAGACCCCTCTCAGATCTCTCCAGAGCCTTCTCTTCTCCAGGCTGAACAGCCCCAGCTCTCTCAGTGTGTCCTCATAGGAGAAGTGTTCCATCCCTGGGCTCCTCAGGACTCAGGTATCCCAACAGGTCCATGACTGTACTGAGGACTCCATATCTGCATTCAGTACTCCAGGTGAGGTCTCAGCAGCACAGGGTAGAGGAGCAGGATCATCTCCCTTTCCCTGCAGTCCACGCTTCTTCTGATACAGCGCAGGATCTGGTTGGCTTTCTAGGCTGTGAGGGTAGCTTCCCATCCACCGGTACACCCAAATCCTTTTCAGTAGCGCTGCACTAAATCCTTTCATTCCTCAACTTGTATTGATAGTGGGGGTAGCCTCAACCCAGGTGCAAGACCTTGCAATTGGCTTTATTGAACTTTATGAGGTTCTCCTGGGTCCACTGCTTGAGCCTGTCTTGATCTCTCTGAAGGGCGTCCTGTCCTTCAGGCATGTAAGCCACACAGAATCACAGAATCACAGAATGAACAGCGTTGGAAGGGACCTCAAGAATCATGAATCTCCAACTCCCTGCAAACTTGCTGTGGGTGCTGATTCCAGTGTCAGTGTCATTAATGAAGATGTTAAAGAACACTTGTCCCAGTACTGACCCCTAAGGAACATCACTTGTCATCAGTCTCCATTTGGATGCTGGGCTACTGACCACCACTGTCTGGATTTGATCCTGCACCTGTTCTTTGTCCGTTGAACAGTCCACTCATCAAGTCCATATCTTTCCAATTTGGAGAAAAGGATGTTGTGAGGTACCATGTCAAAGGCCTTACTGAGGTCCAGATAGATGACATCAGTGGCTCTTCCCTTGTCCACTGATGCACTTGCACCATTATAGAAGGCCACTAGGTTGGTCAAGCAGGATTTGTCCTTGGTGAAAACATGCTGGTTCTTTTGTATCACCTCCCTGTCTTCATGAACCTGAGCATAGCTTCCAGGATGATCTGCTCCAGGATCTTTCTTGGCACAGAGGTGAGACTGACAGGTTGGTCATTCGCTTGGTCATCCTTTTTGCCCTTCTTAAAAAATGGGTCTGTTTTTACCCTTTTTAAGTACTTGACCTTACACCATGACTTTCAAATATTATTGAGAATGGCTTGGCAGCTACATCAGCGAATTCAGTAATAGGCTTTCATGCATTTTTGTTCTGATTTAATCAATATCATTTGGGAGCTTCTTTTCCTGATGATAGTTTTTCAGTGCTCTCCTTACAAAAGGGTACAGAACAAAATCAACGCCTTCCAGCTGCTGTTCTGTCTCTCAAGAAAAGTTACATTGGTAGTGTTCCCTACTGACTTTTGAATCAGGTGCCTGCTCAGTCAAATGCAAGATTGCAGTGTTCCCTCTGGGCTCTCCTCTTCCCAGACCAACTGCCTGGCAGACTCTCATTTGGAAACTCTTGACATTGCTTTTCTAAATCCTGCCTCTGGCTACAGAGACTTAAGATACTGTTTCATCAGTATGCAGATGTACTTTGCTAGTTCTGTTTAGATATTTTCTAAACAGTTCTAATTCATTTCCAGTTTGAGACATATTTGATCAGAGTACGCAAGAAAAAAAACGAAGTTCAATCTGAAAAATATTTTGGCTGCAAACATCTTGCTTTCCAAGAAAACAGAGATTTTTGTGACCATTTCAGTCTTCCATTTCACCTTTGTACTTGATGCTCCAGATGTCACTGCCAAACTTAACAGACTCTCTGGCTAGCTCCCCTATTCTGTTAACAGAAGTCTGTGTGATAGTGATAAGGAAGGAAGAGGAGGAAGGGGCAATGATTGAAGTCCTCTGCCTATTTTGTATTGCTTCATCTCATTCTGTTGCTTGTCTTTATTCTTACATTTAGAAATGATTACTGGTATTTGAAAAAGTCCTGTTCCTTCTGGAATTCATCCAACAGATCTTCCGTACGTGGTGAGGAGATTCACAATGACTTTAATATTTACAGAGATCCAATAATAATAAAAATAGTCTGCCTACATTGCTGAGGAAAAGCTATCACAACATTGAATGAGTTGTGTCTTATTTAAAAATAAATTCTAGATCCCCAGCACAAATGCAAATAATTAATTCATATTGTCTTCTTGTTAAAAACTGTTCCTGAATTTTTTCACCTCTGTGATTTGCTTCTCTGCATTTGAATTTGTTATTTCATTTCTAAGGTGCAAGATTAACCTGACACTGAAGACAGAAATTATCTCTCATGTACAATGTGTTGTTTTTATCACCTGAAAGACACAATATTCTGTATAAAAGTAATACATATAACTCTCAAGTGTCTTTTCCAAGAGGTTCATGAGTTCTTCAGGACATGGCACTGTGGATCACATTGACCTCCTGAAGACAAACATGTGGAACCAATTCTTGCAAGTATTTTTCCTCTTCAAACATCTCTGTCAGGCATCATTTCTTTAACTAATAGTATTAGAAGCTCCTGTTTAAAGGTTGCTTTTAATTAAGATTACTGTAACCAGTGAGCTGGGGAACAGTGATTAATCTGTGAAGGTTTTTACATAATTCATTCCTTGAGTCTGAATAGTTCCAGGCAGTAAGTGTGCCATGAGTACATGCAGAAGAACACATCATACAGCCCTTTGCTTCATGCCAAAACAATTGCAGAGCCCAGTCACTCATCTGGAAGCCTCCAGTTTTTGCCTCAGTAGGGAAGGTAGGATTAGTTTCAATAAGGCATTTCTTTAGAAGAAATATAGACTGCACATACATGTGAACTTGATTGCATTTAGCCTTAATTTTAGCATGTTGAGCATGCTACCACAATAAAGTTCCAAATAAATGTTCCACTGTGTCTTGGTACTTAAAAATACATTCTCCTTAGCATTCACTGCCTCATTTACAGCCTCTCTTCTCTCTATGCCAAGACAAGAGCTTTAAGAAAAGCAAGAATGTTTTCTCCCTGTTAACTCCAGGATAGCAATGGCACAAACTGACCAGTTCAGCCATTTCATATATGTGTAAATCTGGGTATCTCTAGTGTAGGGATCCACTTAGTACAAATGCCACCTTCAATACCACTAAAGCAAAAGATTTATCACTGATAAATCTCTCCACATTTTTGGCTGCTGTAAAAATAAAAAAATTAAAAAAAAAAAAAAAAGTTCAAGAAATAAGTACTTCTTTTAATTTTTTTTTTCTGGTCTGTATTACAAGTAGTAAGGACTAATTCTTCTCACGTTGTCAATGTCATTGCATTTTTATGGAGTAATCATCACTGTCATGCTTTTTGTGTAAGAGTGATGACCACACCTATCTGAAGTAACTGTACTTTTTCAAAATCAGCCTTCCAGATTGTCGATCTTGTGTTGCTAGCCAAACTGTCCAATATTATTCTTCAGACATAGTACAGAAAATAGTTTTTTGAGATTATCTTTCCAGACAGTCTGCTGCTCTACAGCAAGAAGAATGGTGGGAAATGAAGCATGAAAACAACATGTGTGCCAAAGCAGGCAAACCCAGAAGCCTGCTGACAGAAGAATAAAAGGTGGAGAATATTTGTGACGAAAGGATTCCAGGAGGAAATTCTCCCTCCTGCCTCCCTTTTGCTAGAATGAGCTTTATTAGTTTTCCAAGGGATGGAGATGTTTATGGAGCTCCCTACTTGGACTTTAAGGCAATGCTTTAAATTTCATAGCCAGGTCAGTGAGCAGGAAGAATGTAAAAACGATGAGCTGAGGGAGCAGAAGAGCAGGTGATGCACTGAGCAGTGGCAAAACCCTGGATCAGTGGTACTTGAAGAAGGCGTGCAAGAAATGAAAAGCAACAAATGCATAAAACAGTAAGTAACCTGCCCCACTAACATCTTGACATCACAAGGATTTCATGCTTCAAGTCCCTCCGTCTCAAGTAACTCTCTCTCATCTCTTGATGAGAACTACTTTACAGAGAATCCACATGAGAAATAGTTTATTTAAAATCCTTTCCCTGTCTCTCCCCAGATCTCATTTATTTTGTGTGAATGAAGGCTAAAGGGGAAGGACCATGACCTGTTACATGAAGAGCTGCTGACAGATGTAAGGGAATGTGTGTGGACATCTGGTTATTCTGTGATGGTGAAAGCAAATAGGCTGATGAGGCCAATCCAATCACTGTATCATTCTCACATCTACAACTTGTCTGAAAGGGACAGAGAAAGAAAGATTCCAGCAAGAAACAAAAACTACTCTATTACTATCTTCTCAGTTTTTCTCTGCAAAAGAGAAAACTCAAGACAGGATGATAACTGATTGACAGAAGCCTTGTCAAAAAATGTAGTGAATTCTGGAATACTTTTAAATAATTCTTTTTGGAAATGGTTTTATTAGCAAGCACAGATCTTATTACTTCTACTGTTCACACAGCTCACCTGAAAATCCTATGCATTAGACTATGACCACTCAATGAGATTCTTTATGTGAAAAAAGCAGGTGGTCTTTGTCCCTTCCGATGTCTGTGTATATATTGTAGGATTTGCACCAAAGATGCTATTGAGAGTAAGTGACACACATTTTTGGAAACAGCTTTGAAGATCTACTTGTAGTACATTTATCAAGATGTCAGCAACATTAATGTATTGTCTGTGGAAATTATGCAGTTATGTTATTTAAAGAATGACTACAGCCAGTCCAACTTTTAGCTAAAAATTTTTCAGCCAAAAACATTTATTTATTTGAATCCTTTGAAAACAATTCCAGTTTTTCTAAAATACATGTATATGTATATATTCCTGTAGTTGTTACATCTGTACGGGTTGTCACTTGACAGTATAAGTTGCGTAATACATAGCAATCTCTTCACAGGTATATTACACAAAGGCTGGGACATATTCAACCCATTTTGCTCCCACTAAGGTTATAATAATGGACATTTAAAAATCATTAAGATTAGTGGGCACATAGCAGTGACACATTTTTTTATAGCAAATATACACACATTCATTTAATGCAAACGAATTAGAAACAGATACTTGAATAGGAGAATGTAGACCCTCTATTGACTTGAAATTAGTTTAATACTGTTCGAAATTTTTCTTCACAAATTTTTATGTCTCTACAACATCAAATGGAAAACAAAAGGTTAGCACACAGCTTATTCCTAGCACTGCATAGACTCAACATGTTACCAAGCAACAAATAACTTTCTTGTTTGTTTTTTTGTTTGTTTGTTTTTTGGTTTTTTTTACAAGATGGTATATTTCCTCTATGGTAGATTTATATTGCACTAAACGAACACAGGTGGGTATGAAATTGCTATGTGAAAACCTCAGTCGAAAGTTTACTGTGTCCCACATCAGGAGGGCATAGTACTTTCCTGCTGATTTATTTCTTTCCAATTGAGAAAAACTCATGATTTAGAAACAACTGTTTTGATGCAACTGTGTGACTGAATGATTACTGTAAACTTAACTGGCTAAATATTCTACATTGTATATTCCCTCAGCCTTATTCCAGGTTAACGCAGCCAAAGGGAATTTAAAATATAAAAGAAATACAAGGACATGACAGGACGTCTGGATTAGCCCCTTAATCCATACACTGAGGTAATAAAAGTGACTGGAAATAGTTGCATATCTGCATATAAGAGGTAAGAATTGACTTCTATGCAATTCCATAAAGTCTGTGTTTCAGACTTATTTAAAGATAAAAACAAACAAACAAACAAAAAAAAAAGCCCATGCAAAAAGAAAAACAAAACAAAACAAAACAAAAAAATAAGACTGCAATCAAAACTTGAAAAGTAAATCACAGCTGACAAACAAATTCTCCACAATGTGCTGCACTCCCTGAGATCTTAAATTATTATCAACCTTAGGAAACTATGTGGACAGTTAATAAAAAATTTGTAATGTTTGGCAGGCATTATATGGCATCATAGAATCACAGAATAGATGTGATTTTCAAATGAAAGGGATTTTTAAAGGTCATCTATACTCTAACTTCCCTGCAATGTACAGGGACATTTACAGCTGTGCCAGATTGCTCAGAGGCCTATCCAGCCTCACCCTGACTGTCTTTTGTGGTCACAAACGTGATCTCTGCTTACAGTAAGAGGAACATTCATTCCTCATTCTCCACTTTCTGACCCATCAACTTGAGGCGTATGTGAAGAGCAGTTGCCAGTGAAAAGTGAGGCAAAAAAGTTGTTGAGTCCCTCAGCCTTCTCCTTGTTCACTGTTACCAGCCTGTCTATATTGCACACTAGGGAGGACATGCCCTCCTGGACCTTCCTTTTCTGACTAATGTACCTATAGAAGCCTTTAATGTTCTTCTCACACCTTGCCAAGTTCAGTTCCATCTGTACCTTTGTCTTCCTGATTTTGTCTGCACACACCTAGCACCATCTCTATACTCCTCCCAAGATATCTGTCCCTGCTTCCACTGCCTGCGCATTTACTTCTTGCCCTCCAGTTTGACCAGCGGGTCCCAGTTTAGCCAAGCTGGTCTCTTGCCTTCCTTTTCTGACTTCCTTCACATGGAGATAGAGAGTTCTTGTGCCCCAAGGAAAGGTTTCTTAAAATCTGCCAGCTCTGCACTGCTTCCTAGTCCTTGAGGGCTGTTTCCCAGATCGTTTTGTTGTCTGACTTCCTGAAGTTCTTGACTTCAGTTTTCCTTAAATTTGACATCTTGATTTTATTTTTTGACTGTCTTATATCTTTTATGAGGGTGAGCTCTACCTTTGCAAGGTTACAGCCCAGATACTGTAAGTTTTCAAGCTTATAGTGGTATTTTAGAAGATGTAGAAGTTATTTTCTGAGTTTATGTGTTTATTTAGTCCTGAAATTGTAAGGATGTATTACAAAAAAAGTTTAGCAAAGTATTTAATTCATCATTTCTACTCTCAGATGCTAAGCTCCAAGCTATCTCCTTCTGTCTAGTCTTAAGAGCTCATCAAAATATTTTCCATCCAAACAAATTCTTTCCAACTTCAGAAACCATATTACTTGTCACCAAAAGAAAGTTTTATGAGACAAAACATTCGTATGAAAGATTTGTATTGGGAATGGGAAAGAGACTTTTGTGTATTTTGATCTATCTTTTGTTAGTGTCTCCCTCACTCCACTTTACTTTTCCAGCTATTAATAAAACTGGTTAAGAACAGACCATCCTGTAATAGCCTATGAATGTTGAAGCCAATAGTGATCTTTCTACTTAGTTTTGGTACAAAGAAAACTGCTCATTATCCAGTTAGTTTGCAATCTTCAAAAGTGCTTTCTGAAGTCTCTACCAGGGAAACATCATTAAAAATTCAGTACACGGCTCACTCATCTCATTTGTCCCCAAGTGTGTTGTGCATCTGCTCTTTTTGGATAATCGAAAGTGTTTCAATTCTCCAAAGAATGAACTTTGAAAAATGCAGGAACAGTTGGCCAAAACAAGAACTACTGCTTTGGTTTAAAGGGATTAAGGAGAAAAAACCTGCTTTTTATTCAAGCAGTTCATCTTCAAATGATGTCGAGCTTTACAGGGTGTATGCATATATAAGGGGATAGTAAAATCACTATCAGGAAAATAACGTTCCTTTTCATATGCGGTTTCCCATCCTTAAGATGGCCTTTTACTTAGCTTGATTATAGTGGTACTTACTTCTTGGTATCTCAGTGCTGCAATTTAAGTAACAGTGTTCACTATAAACTCCTATTTTCAAAGATTTTTTAAATAGTGCTGAACAGCACAGCAGCAGCAGCAGCAGCAACAATGATAACAACAACAAAAGGTAGATTTATGTAGGGATTTAAATGAGTGAAAAATTACTTGGGAATATTTCCAACCACTCCGTCTCATACTTGACTTCACCTTGCGAAAGTTAATAATTGTTCATATTACAGAGGAATTCTCCCTGCTTTGAAGTGTTTTCTTTTTTTTTTCTATTTTTTTTTCCTTTTCTTTTTTTCTCTTACTGCAAAATTAACATTTGGATTGTTTAGAAAATGAAAAAATTAAGTAGCACAAAAAAAATATATAGAGATAATATAAGCGGTATATTTGAAAAATTAGTTTGAGAAACATAGTCTTCATAGTATTCAAAGAGTTGGAGTAGAGATGGTAGATGTTTTCTAAATGACGTACTCATGAATTTATTTTTTTTTTAATTTGTGTAGTTTCAACGTGTTACTCATGAGGAAATTTTTTCACAAAAAATGTTTTAAAATAAACATACATAGCCAAATCTTGCAAAGATCTGGACACTTGTAATCACAAACATTTTCTTCCTCAGTTTCACCTACTTCTGGCGTCAGAGAAGAGGCATCTAACATCCTTTCACATTGGCTCGTACTCATTTTACTGTGACTCCTTTCGGGGAATGGAGAGAGAATACTAGCTAAGGACATTGCCATGTTGAAGTGTAGGGAAGAGTGAGAGGAGCATCTAAATAGCAGGAACTTGTCCAGTTGTTGAAACTGGGGCTAGTTCTTTTGCGCCTACCTCTCCTCTCAGCAGTACTGAATGGCAACAGGTAGAGAGGTCATGGTGAGCCAGATCAGCAGAGGTCCTCAACTCCAGCTCAGCATATCTACTGCCTACAGCTTTGTGCCAGCTTTGCTGAGGTTGATGGAGGGAAGAGGCATCTATGCTAATTGACTGCATGACTGTAACTTCAGATATACAAATTGAGTAACAATTTGATTCCTTTAAAAGCTCATCTTGCCGTACTTTGTGGGCAGAGAAGAATCAGACCATATAATTTAATTGACCGTTCAGGCTGCAAGCAAGCCACAGCAGATTGGACAGCTGTGATTGTCCCAGAGGCACACTGGCTTGCCTCATCACATCTCATTGATATGGTGTTTTAAAACTTCTTAATATCTCAGCCAAATGTACCATTTACACTGAAATACACTACTAAATCCAAGACATGCAAAAAGAAAACAAGACAGTTACCCTCAGATGAAGGAGATTCATCTGACTATTAAGATAAACGTGATTGTAAAAGCATTATGCTATGTATCCAACAACTGTATTCAAAGTTCATCAGCAAAATTCAGGTTTTTGAGATCAGCTGAGGGAAATTGTTTAATAATTAGGATGCTGATTCAGAGCCATCCCTGCATAGCTTCCTGTGAATGCTGATTTCCATTTGCTCTGTGAGTAGTAATGGCATTTTAACTTACTACTACCACTAAGATCCAAGTTTTACTTACATTTGCAATCTACTGATTAATTTTTGCAGAATTGTAGCTGGCTCTGCTTTAATACCTTGCATTTTCATAGCACTGTTCTAATTTTCTCTTATAAAGTTCCAGTGGAAACTTTCTGGGAGTTTCATTTAACCTCAGCCTTGAAAGAGGTTACTACATTTTCAACTCCTAGAGACAAAGAATGGAAGAAGGCCTCAAGTCTGATTCATGTTGGCCTGGTCAGGGCAAGGGAGGGCCTGAAAGCAGACACAATCTTCATCAGATACAGCAGATAGAATAACTCTCATCCACAGCTGTCGCTGCAGTCTCCAGAGGGCACAATCTTGAAAAAAACATGAAAAAAAGTACTCAGAGGAAAAGTACTCAGAGGAAAATAGATGAGTAGCCTTTGAAAGCCACTTTGTGCTTTAAGGATACTATATACTTGCAGGAAATCTTCTGTACGTAAAGTAGGGAATGGGGCTTATAGCTACAGTAAGCTTTTGAAATGCACACTTGGTGAATATACAGCTGTGCTTCCAGACTGAACAGGGGGCGTGTAACTTGTTATTGAACTGCTCTTTGAGAGGAAAGATAAACGCTCTTTACCATGTAGGAGACTTTCCTACAGAGTAAAATCGCATGGCTCTCTCAACAGCTGTTCAACAACATAGCTCTCATATTACCTCTATACATTTCATCAGCAGTATGACAAACAGGCTGCTAATAATTTATTCTTCCCTCTCCTCCTTCTTTCAGCTATTTTTAAGTGGAGTGTGTAATTTCACAGTGTTGGATGCTTAATATAATCTGTGTGCAATAAGAATTGCATCTTTCTCCTTCCTACTGGAAAACACATTTATTTAATTGGCAGATGTTGTGAGAATTAAGAAAAACAAAAGAATAGGAAAGAAACACCAGAAGTTAAGAACCAAAAAGGAAGGAAATAAATTAACTTTTTGCTTATGGACAGAAGTCATGAATATGATTATATGAATAAGCAGCACGCTAAGAGAGTCACAGAAAATAGCTAGCAGGGATAAGAATGAACTAGTAGCTACTAGATTGCAGGAGCTGGTAGATGCGTTGGAAAAACAAACACTTCTGTAAGATAATGTAGCATTTTTAGCAGAAGTTTAGTGGTGATATGCACTATTGCACAGATAATCATAGAGCTGCCATGTCAGCGTAGGCACAGCACATGAGCAGAGCGGGAGGGCTCAAGGACATGGCACAGCCTCAAACCTCACTGTGTTCACCAGAAAAGGGAGTTGAGGGAGTCCATTTTGTCCTGAGAGCTCAGCAGGAGGACTGAAAGGCCAAATTCTGAGTGCACATTTGACATTTCCAAACATGAACACCAGCTGTCTTGGTTGAAAGCAGGTAACATCAGTCATAGCCTGCATGCTGTACGCTAAGTAGAAAGATGGGAGGGTGGAGACATGGATTTGATTGAATGTGTGAGCCTCCTCTTCTCCAGACTGAACAATCCCAGCTCCCTCAGCCGCTCCTCATAAGACTTGTGCTTCAGACCCCTCACCAGTTCTGATGCCTTTCTCTGGACATGTTCCAGGGCCTCAATGTCTTTCTTGTAGTGAAGGGCCCAATAAGAGGGGCTAAGAAAAGAGGCTGAGGCTCTTCAATAGGAAAGGCTTCAATAGGAATTTCTGTAAGTTTAATTTATGCAAGGTTGTTGACAGGGCTCAAGGACAAGATACAAACAAACTGCAGCTTAGTGTTTGCTGCTGAGTATTCTCTGAGGATTTAAACTGTTCCAGATAGGGTTGTATAAAAAAAGAGGACAGCATTCACCTTCATTTTTTTATATAAAACCATGCTTTGTGTTCACCTGGAAAAAAAATAAAAACACTTTTATTTTCTCAGAGTAGACTTTGGGTCTAGATTTACCTGTGTTTTTTAAGACTTCCACTTTAGCTGAGGAAGGAGAAAGGTAGGGAATTGCCTTTAGCTTTTCCAGTCAGAAAGGGCAGCAAAGAACTGGGCCAGAGCTGCAGAATTTGCTCCCAAGAAGATGTTTTGCTGGAGCTGGGGACAGCCTGATGATTTCCTTGCAGGTCATTTTCTGACACAGGGCTCAGAACTGATACTCGCTCAAGTCTAAAGCTGGATTAAGCAAGAACAGTTACAGACACCAGATTTTGCATTAATTTTTTTCCTACATCTGATGATTGCCTGGCAAAACTTGTCTCCAAAACAGTCTACAAGGATGATATGACTTAGCTCCCATTTGAGATGAAACAGTTCAGAATACTAAGATATGGAGTGGCACCAGACAGTTACATCTTTTTATGTGAATTTTGGGCTTTACTTGAGAAGCAAGGGTCACCTTAAAAGTAGGGCTACCTTATTGTTGGACTGCGTACTTGGGGTATCTCCAGTGATGATTCTAGTTAGCTCAGTGTGGTGGATTGCTATGAAAGAAGAGGGAAAATGGATAGAAAGTATTTGTGAATTACAGAGCCTCAATATTAATTACATGCTGTAAGTGGGTGTCCAATAATCAGTGTGCCAGAAATGAATGAATGATTCTCTACTGTCAGAACTGAGCTGAAGGGAACGGGGAAATATAGCATCCAGGAACACAGGAAATCCTAAATGTTTTAGCATCTGTGACAGTTGATGCAGCAGAAGGAAGGCCATCCAGAGAGATCTTGGCAAACTCAGGAGATGGGCCCTTGTGAACCTAATGAGCTTCAGCAAAGCAAAGTGCAATGTTTTGCACTTGGGTCAGGGTAACCCCAGATGTGTGTACAGACTGGAAGAAGTCCTTGAGATAGCCCTGCTAAGAAGGACTTGAAGGTCCTAACAGGTGAGAAACTCAACATGAGCCAGCAGTGTGCACATGTAGCCTGGAAGGCCAACAGTATCCTGGGATGCATCAGAAGATGGGTGGCCAGCAGGGAGAGGGAAGTGATTGTCTCTCTCTGCTTTCACCTTGTGAGGGTCCAGGGGAGAACCATGAAGATGATCAGAAGGCTGGAGCATCTGTCCTATGAAGACAGGCTGAAGGAGCTTGGGCTTGTTCAATCTGGAGGAGAGAAGGCTGTGAGGAGACCTCATTGCAGCCTTCCAGTATTTAAAGGGAGATTATAAACAGGAGTGCAATTTTGACATGTTCAAATAGTGATTGGACAATGGAGAATGGTTTTAAACTAAAGGAGGGAGATCTGGATTAGATGTCAGGCGAAAGATTTTCAGTGAGAGCATGGTGAGGCACTGGCATAGAATGCCCAGAGAGGCTGTAGACTTTCCATCTCTGGAGGGAACATAGTTCCAGGATGGATGTGGCCCTGAGCAACCTGATGTAGTACTTGATCTAGTGGTTGGGAACTCTGCCAATAGTGAGGTTGGAACTTGGTGATCCTTGGGGTCTCTTTCAGCTGAAGCCTTTCCATGATCTATGATTCTATGGAGCCTGTGGATGGTTAGTCAGATATTGCTCAGTTCAAAGGAAATACAAGATGCTTCTTAAGTAAGAACTCCAATTTTCTCTAGGTCTGAGGGAATTTGCCCAGTGTAGAGGCGTATTGCAAAGCAGAGCATGCACACATGGTAAATTGAAAAGTAAACATAAAACTTCATGGAGAGTGACAAACATCTGTCTGCAAAGCAACTGGTATCCTATGAAAGTGCATTGTCTTTGAAAGATTTTAAAACGCTGTCCTGGATATACTTTCAGCAGTGCCTGGAGTCTGCATGTAGATAATTATTATTAATTATATCTTATTATCATTGGATCTAACAGAAAGCTGAAATTCTTGCTCATGAGTGGGATTCATATTTACACTGTTAAATTATCCCCTAATGGTTCTGAGAAGTCATACTATCAAAATAAATACATAAATAAATAAAATACAATGAAGATTCATTATAGCATTTTGTAAGGAATTTTCATTTAATATTGGTAAACAATTGACAAGAGAAAAAGCAAAAGTGAATTAGTATTATTTTATTCATGTTTACTCTGACTAAATCTCTCTGCTTATTCAACAGGAAAACATGCCTTTATTGCCATATTATCTTCAATAAAGTGAACAACAGCCAGAAATATAAATAAATTCAGACATTGCATTCGACTGAAGGAATTAAGAGATTATGAAAGGAATTCCAGGTATTGCATTTCCTGTGAGACATTGCCCTGTGCAAGTATGAATTAGAAATGTAGTTACTGCAGAAGCAGGCCCAGATCAACAAATCTCTATGTGTTTGTTTTTACAGTCCTGATCTATGAGGTGTATGTAGATCATTATCTAGTGGAGTGATGGTGTTTCCCTTTTGCTGTTCTGCTTACAGCACAAAGGAAGAAATTGAATTTAGAGTTTGTACCTGGTCAGTCTACACAAAGTTTGATTTGGACACAAAAATTTGCCACTTGATTTATGAAATACAATTCCCAAATGCAAACCACTCAAGATGGAAAGTCTGTCCAAACGAGTTATAACAATGACGTCAGTTAGGAAGATTAACTTCTGATTATCTGTTTGTAATGTGGAAAGACAAGCAGCACACATCCTTCCTGTGATATGGTACACGAACACCAGAAATTCTGTATTCTTCCTCCTAGATGCAGGCTGCCAAAGTGCCAGAAATTTATTGTCAGTTCATACAGCCATGCCAAGTTACAACCTTGCTTTCCACATTAGGGAGTGTGTCACATACAATGACAGGAGAACTGGTAGCTGCTTGCAAAGTCATGAACTTTCGCTCAAGATTGTGGGAGTGAAAAGATGTAAACCCATAAACCTTGTTATTCATCCTGTCAAACTGAGATTAATTCTTCCCTGTATTCATTTGTGTTGGTTTAAGGGGAAATTTGGGATGGATTCCAGGCTCAGATTTAAATTATATTGGATATAAAATTAAATTATATGGATATAAAAGTCTATTTTCTATTAGTACTGTCTCAATTTTTTGAGAAATCTTTCCACGTGATCTGAGAAGCTAGAAGGGATTGTGGTAGCAGTTGTGAGAAGAATTCATGAAAACTGAGATTTGTCAAATAATAGAGGCAGAAAGATTACAACAAAAAGAAATGCAGTCCATGGCAGCATGCACATAGCTTGGTGCAGAAACCTTGCAAGTGAGCAGTGATGGGAACTTCACAAGATGACTTGTGATAAGAAAAGAAAAATGACAGAATTACCAGTGACGTACCAAAATTTCCTGATAACTGTCATCTTCACTTCAGAGATTCTGCATAAAGTGCTAAAGAAAATAAATAACTCCAGATGGCTCTTGCACAGGCAGGTGACTAAAGTGGCAAATGAGAAGGAATGTATGGAAGTAGAGAATGAGAAATGTTGTGTCAGAAAATTTGAAAAAAAAAATCTGCATTCTTGGTTTTCAGACTAAATTTTGCCTTACAGAAAGAAAAACAGAGCAACAACAGTACAGCACACCAGGATATATCAGAACACAAGCAGAATTAGGAAGACAGTTCTGTTCCACCACTTGAGATGGACTGCACAAAGGTGAGTCCAATACCTCAGCCTAGATATTTATCACACACAAATAAAATATGCTGAGCAGTTAGGTGACAGAAATAATTAGAGATACAGAAAACACTCCTCTGGGACATCGAGAGAATTAGTTTTGTTTGTTTTACAGAGGATATTAATTACAGTTATTGGACACAATAAGTACAAGAGAAGAAATAGATGAGGGAAATATGTTTATTAATTTTTAAAGCAAAAGAATAAAATTCCGTCCTGTTAAAAAAAAAAAGAGGCAAGTAACATAAGACTAATTACAGTGCTTCTTTCATATAATAGCATAAAATTAGCCTCTGGAATCCACTGCCACAATAAATAAGCTCAGATTCAGGAAATCTGAGTAAGATTCAGGAAAGAGAGTGTGCAAATGAAAGATATTGGGATATTACATTTGTTGTAATGGTGAGCTTCTTCCCAAATCCCAGACAATGCTCCTGGTTCTTCAAGTAAGCAGTAAAGTGCAAACCATATCGCTCTGTTCTGTAATATAATGCTATCTCTGTCCTGTATGGAGGACATGAAAATATTAGTGAGCTGGTTGCACTAGGTTTGCACTTTGAAAAGCCAAATGGGTTTTTGCTAGGGAATGCTAGTGTTAGTTAATCTGGCATGAATGAGTTTTGCTGAACTAGACTAAAACACTGTGATAGCAGGCAAAGTTTGGCTGATGTCTTTCTCTTAACCTCTCCAATCATTCGTTACTCACTCGAAAAGTGAGAGTTAGAATTTCCCATGTTATCCAGGCAGATGATTTAAAAAGAGAAAATGAATGACTGAAATCACCACTGCACAACGGTAATATGAATGGGCACTCAGAATTGGTCATATTTACAAAAGATAGGTATAGTAATTAAAATGTGCCTAATTTTTATTTATTTATTTATTTATTTATTTATTTTAATTCTTTTGGAAAGAGGGATAGATAAATTGATCTTCAAAATCTCCCACATAAGAATTTAAATTCTCTTTGACAAAATGAGATTTTGAACTGACAAAAATACATACCAAGTATTTCAAGTTAGGAAAATACAGTTCATTGCTGAGTTTTTTAGGTATACTCTGTATCAAATAAATTTAATAGCGTAGAAAAGAGGGTGGAAACAACATTTTCATTACAAAGAAACAGGACAGATGGTGCTTTTTAGTTACCACTGTTGGGGTATACATGAACATCACAGTTGTTTAGTAATTGCTCCTCATGACGACCGACATTGTAAAAGCATGAAAGGGAAATTAGTTTTATCCAGCTGGCATGGGCATGAGGTCTTCACAGTCATTTACTGATCAAAGACCACTCTTCAAATTATACTATTGTTCCCATTTATCTTCAATTGCAGCAAATTTGATGAGGTACAGTGAAAAATGATAGAAAAAAATTTGGAAGAAAGTGAATCATCAGAAGCACTCCAGGAGGGGATTCATCTCTACCAGATATTCAAAGCCTATTTCTAAGCATAAAATTTAATGAAGATTTTAAGGCAATCATTTCCTAATGTTATTAACAAAAGTGGTTCAAATTCAGTGCTAGTGGAGACGGAAGAATTTTGAAAGTTGTTAATTCATCCGTCTCGAAATCGTTACAAGTATCTGCATACTGATTGCTACTACAGTCTTTCTCAAAGTATCTAAATGATTGAAAAGCACTCCGTGCTCTCTTCTGTGGGTTTTTTGTTGTTGTTGTTTTTAACGTGACAACCTAGGGATCCATGAGAGTGAAAGAAAAATACAGCAACACACTATTAGCATGCACACCAAAAATTAAAAATGAAATACTAGAAAATTAATGGTGAAATATTACAACATTTCATATTTGCCAAAGTATAGTCACAGATGCAAAAATTATTATAATCATTTCTGGATGCTTGGGAGCCCCAGAATTACTTGCAGACTGACTTGTACAGATGGCATCTGGAAATCACCTATGAAGTCAGTGGCATTCAGTATAATTATGTCTAACTTGCATATGATTTTTGTCCAGGGACATGCATTTCTGTTCAGATTTTCTCAAAATGATGGGAAACTTATCATAAGAAAAATAAGATGTTCTGTGATGGAACACAGTGAATTACTACTGTCATACACGATTCTATGGAGTGCTGCAGAGCAGAGAGGGAGAACCTATAACTTTCTTACAGGCATAGAATCTCACTAGAGTTGTTTGTGCACGATGATAGTTTTCAGAAGAATTCTACATGGAGGGGAGTATTAAACCAAGAGCAGCTCTCTTTCGCTGTGTTACTGCTCATAGAAGTGTTCCACATTTATTTATTTTTTTTAGAAAATTGGCAAATTTAATACTTCAGGCAACTCAGAGGTTAGTGTTAGGAAGACTGGAAAACTAAAAGAAAATAATTTCTTTTTAATTCAGTCAATGAAATGCTCATAAAGAGAGAGTTAAATCAATGCATTGTATATGTTTATAACTGTCTGTTATTATTTTTAACTTTGCTGTGTGTTTCTTATTTTTGAGAATGTACTTTTTTCCTCTCTCCTTCAGCTGTATGAAAGAAATATTACTACAAAAATATTAGTAAATGCATCCAATATTAGTAAACATGCATCCACATAGTCCTGAATGTAGTAAAATGTTGGAATGTCAGGAAATTAATAAAAAACATCAACAACAGCAACAAAAACTCATTATGAATTTAAAAAAAAAAACAACAAACAAAACCAAAGTAAATAAAGAACGACAAAAAACCCTCTGGTGTTAACCCTCTAGTATGGCTTTGATAAATTTATTTATTTATTTATTTATTTATTCATTGAATTTTATTATGTGAGGCTGCATGAAAATTAATACTCACCATCAAATGACTGCACATTTTTCTGTAAGCATTGTGGTGAAAGCTTTCTTTCTAAACCGTAAAATTATATGGCAGAAATTATTGGCCATTGGACTGCTAAGAAAAAACAAACCTGTGACATACAAAACTTAAGCCAGAAAAAGAGTTCAGAAATAAATAAGAGTTTAGAAATAAAATAAATTGAAATGAGAACACTCATAAATTACTGAGTGGAAATTTTTGAGAAGTATAGTTTATGTACCTATTCACATCATGGATATAGATATATCATTATTCTTCACAACCAGAAGTGTTTTTGCCTTCTCACTATGAGTGTGAAGTGAGCCAAGAGATCACTAAGGGATGGCTGTTCCTCTGTGCTTATGGGATAGAATACAACTTGGCAGTCTTTACCTAGGGATTTCAGAATATCTGTTAGTTCTTGCAGTCTGCTTGAAAAGGCTCAGCTGATGATCTAACACCATGTTCAAAAACTCAGGAGATTCAGTTCTGCTAATTGTTGAATTTGAACCTGGATAAACTGATGAACTTTGTCCTAGTAGAGTAGAGAGATATTCCATTGTTTTTCAGTGTAAGGTGCTGGGACAGTACTGGCTATCGCTTCTGTGATGTGCTGGTCTGTGGGGTGCAGGAGCAGTCCTGATGCGTGCTTCAGAGGAGTCACGTTTCCAGAACTACAATGCTGTTGTTGGCCTCTCTTTGTAGGAAATCAGAGAGCCTGAGACCATCTGTGTGTGAAACAGAACTACGAAGTACATGTGACAGTGGTCATGGAAAACAGCTTTACTTTTAACAGTAAGGAGAAATTTTCTTTGCATGTACTGAATAGGAGAGATGTCTGTGAGAAAGGTATTTATCACCTGTCTTGGAGCAGTGTGTTCTGCACTGTACTTAGTCTGTAGCACATAACAGCAGTGTGCTTCAGACTGGATCAGTAGGACTAGACAAGATCTATCAGTTATAGTGGGGTGCAATCTGTTCAGATATTTATAGAGGTTTCTCAAGAGTAATGAAGTGGTCTGGAGAATGTTAAGATCTGACAGAAACCAAAACCCGAGTGCCTCCAAAAGAATTTCCAAAAAGAGATGTTTGTTGGACCTAGAAAGTTCAAAAATCAGTCACATGGTTTGAGAAAGTCCTTGAAATCTGATTGCACCAGGTCTTTCACCAACGAAAGGGGGAAGGACTCCACTGCATCAGAGAAGAGATCACCACCACCACAAGGTCCTTTCTGAAAAGAATGAAAGCCACATATCCAAATATCAAAACTTCACACCAGTTGTGGTTCAAGCTTCTCAGGAACAAAGAGTATTGCATATGTTAGGATTGAATCAACAGTTGAAAAATAAAAATCCTGAAGTCTGAGAGACTTAAACCAGTTCTACTTTTGGAAGCAATGATGTCAGAATGTTATGATCCTAGAAGGCATAACTCTTAAGACCAAGATGAATCTGAGATGTGCCCTTGGAGCCCAGAATGCCCGCTGTATCCTGGGATGCATCAAAGACATGTGGACAGCAGGGTGAGGGAGCTGCTGCTGCTGCTCTGCTCTGCATTGGTGAGGCCTCACCTGAAATACTGTCTCCACATGTGAAGTACTCAGTACTGGAGAGAAATGGACCGGTTGGAGCATGTCCAAAGGAGGGCTATAACAATGATCTACAGAATGGAATGCCTCTCCTATGAAGACAGGCTGAGGGAGATGAGGCTGTTCAGCCTGCAGAAGAGAAGGCTGTGAGGTGACCTGAGAGTGGTCTTTTAGTATCTAAAGAGAAGCTAAAGGAAAGAAGGGGACAGACTCTAAGAAAATCTGTGGTGAGAAAACAAAGGGAAATTTTTTCCAAGCTCAAAGACAGTAGATTTAGGTTAGATGGAAGGAAAAAATCTTTTACAGTGAGGGTGGTGAGGCACTGGAATAGGTTGCCCAGTGATTGGATTGAATCTCCGTCCCTGGACACTTTAAAGGTGAGGCTGCATAAGGCCTTGATCAACTTGATCAAGCTGTGATGTTCCCCTGTTCATTGCAGGGGAGTTAGACTGAATGGCCTTCACAGGTCCCTTTCTACTCTAAGGATTCTATGATTCTGTGATTCTATGACTTTCCCCAAAAAGTCTGAGAGAAGTATAGGCAAAAAGGACTGGAGAACATCTGTGTCTCTTGGCACTCTCTCAAATTCCCTTTCTGAACAACAAAATGAAGAAGCAGCACTTGTTTCCCTACTGCTTTCTTCTCAGTAGTCATTAGTGCTCAAGATTGCTCGAGTACTAAGGATGAGGACCTCAGTGCAGGAGTGAAGTATATGAATGCATTTTTCCCCTAGCTTAATCTGGGAAGATCTGAAAGTCCTTTCAGAGGGTTGAAGTGGAGTAAGCACTTCTTTTAATCTTGTTCCTCAGAAATACGCCTCTCAAATGTTTGATCTGCCACTGGACAATGCAAGTCTTGAGTCTTCTTAGTACTATACAATCAGGAGACATGCTGGGAAAAATTGTAGAAGTAAGATGCAGTTGTGTATGTTTATCTACTCAGAGAAACAAGAGATCTGCAAATACTGAACAGGCAGATGCACTGGGATTTCTTTCCTCATAAAACAGCATCTCTGAGAAGAATATCCCCAATTTTACTTCCATTGTGATGTTTATTTTGACAGAGAGAAAGATGACAGCTGAAGTTGGCTTGTTCTCAATCTCAGCGGAAAAATAAAAACTTTTTCCCTTCTGTTTTAAAATATTTATTGCCATAAATGGACCCAAAGATTGCAAACTCTCATTATAAAAACACCACAGATGTCTCTGCAAGTGAAAAAAAAACTCCAGAGCTGTTTTTTGTCATTACGATATCTAGTAAAATTTTTTATGCTCGTTTATACTGAAACATATGTACTGTGGACCACAAGAGGATACTGACAGATACCAATAACTGTTTGCAGAAAATGTCTCAGAATGTAACGCAAGGCTTCTGGGAAATTTCTAAAAGCAGGTCTCTGCAGGACAGCAGGATCCAGAGACAAAGCTTCTTTAATCATAAGGACCTTTCTCTTCTTGTCTCCCACCAGTTCCAGGATGCTAATGACTTCTATATGAAGGCACATTTTATATATTGTGTGCACTGAGGGTCATAAAGCTCTGTAGCTATTATCAGGACTCAACTGACCATCTTCTGAAATGAGTGGGATTGTGCGTATATGAATGGGCAGAAGGAAGAAATAAAATTTGCAGTGTCACCATCTTTAATGTGTAAGGAGTTAAATATGATCCCCTGTCAAGTTGCTTTTCATGAATCTGTACCTTACCTCATTTTGGAACTACAATCAAATTTGGAATGATTTAAAACTATTAATTACAGTTTAACTAAGCTTCACAACATCTCTTTCCTTCACATTCCACAAAATGGCTGTGACTTTTTTATGAACATGTTCTCCCTATGGCACTTTTGTTTTGTTATTTTTCCAAGGGAATCACCGAGTCCAATCTAAAACATATTTTGCCAGCTCTTAAAAACAAAGCCAGCAATTACCCTAAATATTTTTGCCACAGTCATGAATTTGCATAACAAAGTATGGGCAGCAAGATGAAAAATGATTTTAAGTTAGATTCAAAGATTGCATTAGCAATAAAGTCTGTGTTACAGAGTTGTGAAATTGGACTTACGAAACCTACTGGATAAGAAGGAATTCCTTAGGAAACAGTCTGTTTGGTAAGACAGTGTTATTTGATGTTTCTTAATGTTTTGCCTATCAAACTGTAAATGGCACCCACACTTTCACTGGTTCTAATTGCCATCATTGTCATAAATCCTCTTTCTGTAGGAATTTCCTTGCAGGAGCTCCCAACCACAGTGCCTGGAAGAATCTTCAAAAGACTTGTTCTACTGTTGATATACACAGCTCTACTTCAGTCCTAGAAACTGTTGGAATTTAACTCTGTTGTAAGGCACTCACACAAGGGAGCAAATTCAGGCATTTCACGATTCTGCAATACTTGACTGTGCACAAAAAATGGTCTTTCAACGAGTATTTTGTATGTTTTAAATTACATATGGGCATGTGTATTTATATGAGAAAACATATTTCTTTAAAATCTGGTGTAAGAAAATGTTAGTCTGGAATTCATCCAATATGAGAACTCAAAATGTCTGTGAAGACTTCATTTGTCTTGTATAATGATACAGCTTTAATTACATAATAAAATGCATATTTTCTCATGCCCACTGTCTTCTATTCCCAGTCCCTATGAAATCCTTGTCAAATTACCATGTTCCTCTCCTCTTGTGGCTCTTTATCCACATCAGACATCATCATCATATGTTGTCAAATGAATGCAAATTCTAGTCTGAGTTTGGAAAAGATCAGGAGATTTCACTTGGAGGACTGAAAATAATGAGCTGAACATTAAACTATTCTATCTGAGACTATCCTTTGTCTAACAGAAGGAGACTTGAAGACTTAAAGTCTGTTCTTTTGATCATATTCCTTTGATGCTTTTTGAAATCTATCCCTTAGCGTAGTGACTCTGTTAAGCATTTTCAGTAATACAATGTTAATAAATAGAATTCCCTTGCAAATATTTCTGCTAGTTCATTTGTCTCAAATGGACAAACTGTTCTGTGTCATCAGAAAATTATTTGTAGTGAAGGCAGGCAACAACTATCTCTGATGGCACCTTTGTTAAGATAAAATTGAAAATTTTTGAAGAGAATAGATATGTCAAATCCTGTCCTACAGTACATATCTTCTAGGTTCAAAAAAATCTAAAATATATATATATTTTTGTCTGGTCAGTCCTAAAGGTGTCTGTTCCCTATTATATATATTTGGATATGAAAATTACAGTACAAAAAAGATTTTTATGGGTGTTTAACCAAGATTACATATTGGTTGCTCAAAAGTCTCAGCAAAGTAAGGGGGAAGGTGAACACTACTTGTACCTTAAATTTTGTGTTTTGGATTGCCAGCACTGAAAATTTGCATCTCAAAACACAAGTATACTTGCATGAGATATAAATAAAACAATTCACCAACTACTGATATATAACTGTCAGTCATAGGAAAAAATACATTGAAACATAAAACAATTGTGAACAGAGGGAAACATTCAAGAGAATAAGCAAAAACAACTTGTGTTTACATGGACAAAATATAGTCATGTTGACGGGAAATTCTTCAACATGACTGAGTCTAGTATTCCTCACCTTATCACAGTGCCACAGAAACTGTAAATTTATTCTGTGATTGGAAAAATGATTAATATCAGCAAGTTTTGATCTAAGATCTTGGATCTGAGGAACAACAAAACCGTGGCAACACGGACATCAGCCCCCTTTGGGTATCATGGTGGCATGGGTGAAGCCATGATTTCACGATCTTCAGCACAAAACTTAATACCAAAGATAATTTAATGAGGTCTGTAAGAACTGCAGTTGCCCCCTTCTCAGATACAGTACAATCATTTTAAGCTTGGTAAGTACTTTGATCCTGGATCTTCAGCTTTGCCAAAAATACAAACTTATGTATTCTAGTACCAGATCATGTTTTGCTTGTGATACCCCATCGGAGCAAAGATGATACATTCACTTACATCAGTGCAGAAGGAAAAATGCCACCTACTGACATCAGTTAAGGTTGCTTCTGCATTTGGGTGGTTTCCGTAAATGCCTACAGCAGGGGGTTGAACAGTCTTACAGGTCCTTTCCAACCCAAACTGTTATATGACTGTGTGATTCTGTGATTCTATGGACCTGAGCAAAGTATGTGTTATCTCACTAGTTAGGTCTTAAATTTCAGTGAGATGAGAAACAAGGTATAAACTTTGCAGTGATTTATTTACAACCAAGGACAATGATGAGTCATGAATTGGAGACAGTTTTAATTGATTTTGCATACATCATGAACTGCTGAAAAGCTGATTAAATGGCTGTAGAAAGCCACATGAGTGATTTACATTCCAGAATTGTTCCATTCTATTTCAAGGGATGGAAAAGTAAACAAAAGTGCATAGGAGATTATTGTTTTAATTGAAAGAAAAAAAAAAAACAAAACAGTATCAGAGGTCATGCTGCTCACAGGCATCTTAAGATTCATCCTGAATCTAAGATAAGGAGACATGAAAAACAGAAATTCATTCTGGCACAAATTGTTTTGGCAGAGCGATTCTCAGTATTAAATTCTTTTCATCTACTTGTCATCCAGCTATCAAAGCGCACTGGATTTTTATGACTTTTTTCTTCAGTCTTTTTGCTATTTCCTGTTTCATCTCTTTTCTGAACTCAGCACAGGTGTATGAGCTTAATAAAATCAAAGAAAAGCTAAAGATGCTTAACTCAGAAGAGGCTTTAATGGCAGATGGCATTTAATGGCAGCTGATACTGATGCTAGTTAAAAGATATTGAAATTTACCGTAAAGCCAAAAATACAGCCTGGATCTAGTAGAAGTAAAGGCTTCACAGAACTCTTTAATGTGTCCTTTGACGAACACTGATGGCTCTATGGCTTCCTAGTTACATGTGCAGCGTTTCTACTTCATTCCCAGGTGAAGGTCTGCATCCATTGGTTCATCAGTCATGAATTCATCTGCTCCCAAAAATTACTATTTTATGATTTAACATTATGAGAGAATCATCCTGTGCTTCAGCCTGTATTTTAATTGTGTATATTATACGACATTAAGTCGTTAGATCATAGAATTGTCAGAAGAAAATGAAATTCTTCTGGCATGTCACATTCTCTCTTCTTCCGTATCATGTAAGACATTCTCTTTAACTGTTTTACAGTGCTGCATCTCTTACCGATAAATCACATTTCTTGTTCTGCACAATTCATGTTAGAGGGCTGTCTTTGAATATTCTCTTAAAAGTTTTAAATTTCTAACTTCCAGTTTAAAATGTACTCTTGATAAGTTTGTTTCAAAATGTTGTAAAGATAGTACCTTTCTTTTTAGCATGTTTTCTGGAATGGTGGAGACTTGTGTGATAGTGGAGGAGTTCTCTCAAAGACAGCTAATTCCTATTAGTCAATATCTTGATAGAGGTGAGAGGTTAATGCCACAATAGCAGAGCAGGGGAAATCAACCATTTTTCACTCTGTTTGGAAGAAGGCTGCATGTCTGTATCCTGATGCTTTTCGCCAAACCAACAGCAAGAAAATGCACAAAGCATGCGTGAGGAGATTACAAAGTACTGGTGAAAGTACTGAGTACTGATCTATGGGAATGTGAAGAAAGGGTGCAGAGGCAGGAAAAGGTAGGAAGATTGAAGTAATACCCTTGGCAGATACTGTGGGAGAATTGAGGTATAGAAAATATGGTGCTAGTGGATATTGCGAAAAGGAAATGGAAGAAAATAAACCAACGGGAGACCACATTTCAATTACTTTTTTGCTCTTGGGGAAATGTGTATCATGAGCAGTCTCCACAGCTTACCTAATCAATACACAGCAGTTATGTCTATCCCTAGCTTTCATTTTTCTAGACTCAATAGAGAATGTTTTTACATTCTCTAGTAAGTAATGCTCTAAAAAGCACATAAGATGCTCTGTGACCCTCATGCTTTGTATTTTTCTGTCCATATTCCATACTGTTGCATTCACCTACAACACCATACATATATGCCCCATGTATTACTGAGCAGCTGAGAAGATGGCAAATTTCCCTCCTTTGGAGGTAATGTGATATTCATAACATAGAGTGGGAGGGAGAGCAGATTTAAGCCAAGAAGGGCTGCCTCTGTAGATCACTCTGAAAGTAATGGGTATTATTTATCTCCATGGAAACTACAAAAGACACGAAGACTATAATAACTCTATTTGGTAGTGCAAATTCTCAGCTACGAAACAATTCTGAAACATAGTCAACACCTGTAGCTGTACATATATGTCAGTGATGAACAAGAGCCTGCATGCTGCATTCATAAAAATCTGCACCAGCAGAGTTGACCCACTGTTTCACAACTGCTATGACAACATTGCTGCTAGCAAAATATTGCCCATACAGTCCATCTTTCATCAGCCCAAGCAGGTGGAAGTGAGAAGACACTGAATCTGGACTATACATTGGGTCTGGTAGATGGTCCAGCTAAGACTGGCAGTGTGCTTCATGGAATACAAACTGGTATTGGGCTTGGTGTTATCACATTGCAAAAGAAACGTTTTCTACTTCTCTGGCTTGACTCTAGAAATTTTAGCCTTCTGCTCAGTCAGTGTTGTAATGCAGCAGTCAGAGTTAATAGTTTGTCTGGCTTTCAGGACAACCAGAAGGATCACCTCTTTGACACTGTCTTGCATGACATCCTGGTCACCAAATTGGAGAAAAATGGATTTGGTGGACGGATCACTTGCTGGATAGGGAATTGGCTAGATGGTTGTACTCAGAGAGTTGCGTTCAGTGGCTCAGTGTCCAAGCAGAGACCAGTAATAAGTGGTGTTCCTCAAGGACTGGTGTTATTTAACATATTTAAGGTGTCCTGGACAGTGGGATCAAATGTACCCTGAGCAAGTTTGGAGATGAAGCTGAATCACCAAGCTGAATAGTGCAGTTGTCGTGCCAGATGGAAGAGACACTATCCTGAGGGACCTGGGCAGGCTTGAGAGGTGGGCTCATACCAACGTCGTGAAGTTCAACAAGGCCAAGTGCAAGATCCTGAACTTGGGTTGGGGTAATTCCAAGCACAGATACGGGCTGTACAGAGAATGGCTTAAGAGCAGCCCTGATGAGAAGAATTTGGAGGTGTCAGTTGATGAAAGACTCAATACAAACCAGCAAAGTGTGGTTGCAGCACAGAAGGCCAACTGTATCCTGAACAGCATCAAGAGGAATGTGACCATCAAAATCATGTGATTCTGCCCCTCTACTCTACTCTCATGAGACACCGTCTGGAGTACTGCATCTAGTTTTGGGGTCTCCCAACACAATAAGGACATGGAGCTGTTGGAGAATGTCCAGAAGGGTGCCACAAAGATGATCAGAGGGCTGAAACACCTCCACTGCGAGGACAAGATGAGAGAGCTGGAGTTCTTCAACTTGGAGAAGAGAAGGCTCTGGGGGATCTTATAGTGGCCTTCCAGTACCTGAAGGGGCCTATTGGAAAGCTGGGAGGGACTTTTATAAGAGCATGTAGTGACAGGATGAGTAGAAATGGTTTTAAACTGCAAGAGGGTAGGTTTAAACTAGATGACACTGGAACAGGTTGCCAAAGAAGTTGTGGATGCTCCCACCCTGCAGGTGTTCAAGGCCAGGCTAGATGGGGCTTTGAGCAACCTGATCTAGCAGAGCAGATAGAACTAAATTATCTTAAAGAGTTCTTCCAACTCAAACCGTTCTAAGAATTTATGATTCTTATCATAAAAGACAGTGCACATCTCTTTACTCACTAAGGACTGTATCTTGAACTTTTTCTTCAATGGGGAATTCAAATGTTGCCTCTCCATGCACTGCTGATTTCACTCTGGCTATCATGTAGGTACCAAATCTTGTCATATCTGGAATTGATGCATTTCAGGAATCTGTTTTCTTCAGGCCTATATTGGTTAAATAGATCCTCAAAACCTTGAAAATGGTGTTCTTTAAGTTCTTTTGTGAACACTTATGGGACCCAACTGGCACAGACTTTGAAATATTCTAATGTTACCACCATCATTTTCAACACTTTAAAGCTGATATTCAGCTCTCTACACAGTTCATAATCTGGTTTTCCACTGGTCATAATTACAGTTCATACAGTGGTCATAATCCACTAATTCACAAAGATGAGCTGTTCAAGGTGTTCTTCATTTCATGGTATGACAGCTGTTCATGTATCCTTTACCTCACAGTCACCACTGCTGAAATGTACCATTCACCACCTCACTATGCTCACATCCACTATTTGGTCCCCATAAACATTCAGTGTCAAACATAACATAAATATTCAGGGTCAATAAATGTCAGTGGATGTCAATTTTTCCTCATGGAGGACTTCAGTGACACACCTTTGCTTCATCTACACTTCCATGTCTGACACCTGACACATGTCAGAATGTCCCTCTGCTGCCATCTGACACACAGCAATGGAATGTAATGCAATATTGGTGGGAAAGTTCAGCCTCTACTGTCGTATCACCAACATCTGATGTTGTGGTCAACATAATCAAATACATGCATAACTTTCAGAGCAACCCTTGTACATTTAAAATAGACCATTGAAACCAGCTTAAAGCGATAACAGTAATGAATAGGAAATATTTTACCAAGAAACTCCTCGTTTTCTTAAAATGTATGTGTATCCAACAAAGTATGTGTGAGATGTGGGACAGTACCCATACTTAAGTGAGATCCCCATGTCCAGGGTACACCAATGTGTTTCCTTCCAGAGCAATTTCTTGAGGTCTAATTGTTTTTACTGTTTTCTTATAATGAAGTAGAACACAGTTCTCCACTTCTGCTCTTCCCTCCTTTCAGTCTCAGAAGAGTTCCTTAGCAGTTTAAGAAGGAATTACTCATGGGAAGAAACAAGTGGACACATCAGGAAAGCTTCATATGAACCCACTGTTGATCTTAGTGGAAATGGTTTTCTTAGTAATATAGTTCTCTTCTAAAGCTATAGTAGTGATAATTAAGATTTTTTTTTTTTTTTTTTTTGCTAACATCATGTTTACTACTTTTGTTCTGGGACTATAAGAGATTTTTAGATGAAGACCATATAATAAAAATTCAAGAATAATTCAAGGAAAAAAAAAAGGAAAAATGATGAAAAAGGCAGGAAAAAAGAAGCCAAACTTGAACAATGCTGAAGCCAAAGAATTTGTCTGCTCCAAGCTTTTAAAAATCACTTGCTAGATTTTATCAGTGCATGTGAAGGGACTACTTCAGCAAGCTGTTACAGGAACATTTTTCCTTGGGCCAAGTCCCGCACAGATACAACACCTTGTTAATTTAAACTAATTTTGGCTATTTCACTTATTCACTTGAAATGTTTGAGTTCATCTGGTTTAATTTGATTAGACATATGAGACCAGTTATTCAAGGGTGTTGGTCTCAGACCTGAAAATTAAATTAAACTCTTAGATGCTCACCAAAAGACATGTGCATACTTCTTCAGCCTCTTCCCAGTTCAGCAACATAAGGACACTTAAGGGAATATGGAATGTTATGCACCATGTGATTTAACAACACAGTCTCCATTAGCTTTAATGAGAGATGCAAAATTAAATCTTCACACTGCATGCTAAAATTGCTCTTCCAATTTAGTACATAAAATAATAGGTCCACTTTACAATGTCTATGGACAGGATAGGTGAATCATGTTTTGAAAATGCATTTGATTCGTGTTGATTAGGCACTTGAGAAGAGGAGATGTTAAATATATAGTATAAATTTTGCTGATTTACACAGAAGGTCTAAAATGTTTGTAATTCTTCCCTGTGAATCAGGTAAATAACTAGGTTATCTGTGTTTCAACAGCCAGCATAAAGGATGTTTAATTAAGGCTTTGAGCACACCTCCAATAATAATATATAAATAATATACAATCCTTAAGAATCAGGAAAACTTTCCTTACGCTTAACTAACAAGCCCCACAGTAGAACAAAAACAACCTGCTTTTCCTTTTTTTTTTTTTTTTTTTGCACGTGTCCTATTCCTTTGACAGATGGAAAGTTCTGGCCTGTTTGAAGATAGATTACTTTGGACAAGTCAGGATGTGAATTCCCATATTGATAAATCATCAGTAAGAAGCTTGTAAACAGCTCTTGTAGATGAGTAGAAACTGAAAGCTTAAAACAGCTCTTCAAGTCCCTCTGGAAACAAATGCAGGCTGTGGATCACTAGCAATTCTAACTCGAAGTAGGATATTCTGCCTTACCAATATACTGCTGTGTTCCATGGAAACCTACATCTCCCAACTGGGTTTCGAGTACAAGGAGTAATCACAGCTATAGACGTATAGATTTTCTTTTCTTTTATGTTGTTCAATATTATATGTAATCATATACCAAGCTCCAGTATTTCACTAAGTGCTAAGAGCTTCCCAAATACACCATATTTACAGGTAAGCTGTGCATCTATATTTTAACGTGTACAGCCATGACTCTGTGTAGCAAAAAGGCTTTAGTGATGTATATATTCATATCAGAAATACTGGAACTTCACATCCAGCAGCCTATTCTCCTGAGGTTTTGAGCGTTCATAGAACAACCCCAAATTCACACAGACAGTCCCTATATTTGAAGATTTAAATATGCTTTTCCTATAGTCTGAGCTTGTTCAGTGTCAAAAAAATGAGAAGGATATTTTACTCTGCTCTGGTGCTTCACTGTCTTTCAAAGTTAACCAAACTTTATACAAACATGTGAAAAGACAAAGTTTTTCCCTTTCCCCTCAGAAACAACTGAAAAGTGAAGCAAACAAATCAGAAAAAAAAATAGAGGCTTAGATATGATCATCATAATGAAAGTGACACATATCTGCACAAATATCTTCATTATTTCTTCTACCAGGCAAGCTCAGTTTTCTCCTCTGATCCCTTTCATGACCACCACTCTTAATATCTTCTTACTTCTCAGCTGCTCCCCTTGGAAGTAAGTGTCTTGTAAACCTGCAAGAAAATACAGGTATGTTTTTTAGAAGGAAAATTTTTAGAAGGACGCTCTTGTATATATAATCTACAATTAATTGTTTTGGCTTTCTGAATTTCAGAAAATAAATACTTCTCTTTGGAGAGTGAAGCAAGCTGATTTACCATATGGAATTTGAGCACCCCCTGTTACAAAGAGATATGCTGGATCCAGGTACCAAGCCATCTCTTTCCAACAGCGTCAACTATGACTTTAACACTAACTTTCAAATGTTTTAAGAGAAGCTGAGGAATGATGAACAGGCATCAAATATGGGCAGTTTTACTATACTGATGCTCTCCTGTGGGCTTTTTTCAGTTAGAATATAGCAAGTAGTGATTGCCGATTTCTCACTTATTTTGGGATACTAGAAGCCAGTCTATCTAGTCCTGAATAGTGCACTACTACAGTTTTTGCAAGAAAGGACATAATTCTGAAATGAGTCTAAATGGCCAAAAAGGCAGACAGCAGACTGCTCTTCAATAAAGAGCAGCAAGTAATGACAATAAATGACAGTAAAACAAATAACATGTCTCATATACGAGGATCACTGTGGATGATTTGGACCAGAACTGATGACAGAATCAGTATAAAAGATTTTCTTTCAGATGTTTCTGGTACTGAATGCAAGTAAGAACCAGACAAAGCTATATGATAAAAACTGATCTTTGATTTATTTCAGAAGAGAATTTGTGATTTTGACATCTCTGGAAATGCATCTGCAACATGAAAATTGAAATATAAGGCTGGAATAAAACACAGGAGATTTAAATGACAATGGCAGAGATAGGTAAGCTTTTTCTTAACTTTGTCTGATAACTTTTAAACTACAAATGAGAATTCAAAAATTACCTAAAAATATTCACTGAAGCAGCTACTGTCAGACTAAATCATGGTCCTTGGTTCTGGAGTTAAAGGTCATGTTAGATTTCAGTTGCAAATCCTGAGCTGCCATATGAGAACAACGACCAGTTTCATATGACACTGGAAATGGGATCCCCAGTGGGAAAAATCTGGAAGCAATATTCAAAAATAGCTGCTCATAGAAAAACAGAGCTGGGAATATTACTTGCAGTAGATTGCTCAAGACAGAGGATAATGAAATATGTAGCTGGGAAACAAAATTTTCTTTAAAGTTGTCCCTGAAAGCCATGAGTCATGTCTCCCAATCTTTAACACTGACATTCATACAGTCACAATAAGAGGCACATAATACAAATAGAAAAGATGTAACAAGGCGTAGTATACTCCATTTTAATATCCAAACAATTTCAATATTGAAAAAAAGGGCATTAAATGTGAGAGCTGGTTTGTGAAACTGCTTTCCAGGGATTAACTCACTGCTGCTTGGATTTTCATGTCGTGATTAAATGACTGATGGGTCAACTTCAGCTCAGTGACAGAGCTGATTTTTTTCTCTAGCACTTTGTGGCCTTGCCTCAGACTCCTGATTTTAGGGAATCCTTCAGACCTATTTTGTGATGATCTTAATTCTGAGAGGTAATGAGATATGACTAGTTCTTCAGGCACAATAAACTATATTCATGAGATGAATTATTCATCAAAGATGTTCTAAATCTATGTAGGAAATATAGCTCAAAAAAGTCATTTTTAACCTGATGCTTACCAAGCCATTTGAATTCATCTTACCCGAATGCCACAGTAGAATTACACTGGCCTTTTGTTCTGCATTACTTTCACTGTTTTCTCCAGGTGTCAAGATGGATATAGGATATAGCATTCACATCTACGTCATATGTTCTGCAACTGTTCAGTGAAATGAGATTAACCCTAGTGAAGTGATTTGGTACAAATCAAAGTTCTAATACACCCTTTCCAAGCCAGTTAAAATTGGGAACAGAAGTTACAATATAGAAATGAATAAAAGTAAAATGGTTTGTATATCATCCTGGCAGGCTGTTTCTACTCAGATGTTCCTGAGTAGACAAGTAAACAATAAAGTTGTTTTATCTCTCGTCCCTGTATCATGTGATGCTAGGACAATGATTCTCTGCACTTAACCGTGGATACACACATCCGTATTCATATATCAACTTGAAAAGTTGTTCTTTGTCACATGCCTCCACAACATGGACCTGACATCATTCTGATCTGGCAGTACAGACGCTAGAAAATGAGCTAGGATCACTGGAGCTGATCAGTCAAGTGTCATCCGTAGTGAAGAGGCAGAATGAATTGCCACTCTGATCCTGCCTTGGGACATGAATGTCCCATGGTGATGATCATTGAAGCTTGAGCAGGATCTCTAAAAAAACCCTTGCTGTTCTTCTATTTAAACAAGCTTTCATTTGCAGTTGCATCTACATTGTCTCATGCAATGGTGCTTATAGCAGGCAGAGGTGATATAACAGGCTGAGGGAGCAGGGCTTGTTCAGCCTAGAGAAGAGAAGGCTGTGAGGACACCTCATTGCAGCCTTCCTCTATTTAAAAAGGTCTCATAAACAGGAGGAGAATCAACTTTTTACAAGGTTAGACAGTGACAGGACAAGGGGGAATGGTTTTAAGCTCAGAGAGAGAAGGTTTAGATTGCATGACAGAGAGAAGTTCTTCACAGAGAGAGTGGTGAGGTGCTGGAACAGGCTGCCCAGAGAAGCTGTGGATACTCCATCCCCAGAGGTGTTCAAAACCAGGTTGGCTGGAGCCCTGGGCAGCCTGGACTAGTACCAGATCTGGAGGTTGGTGGCCCTCCCTGTGGCAGGGGAGTTGGAGCTTGATGATCCTTGGGATCCCTTCCCACCCAAGTCATTCTATGATTCTGTGATTCTCTGATAATATGGATTTGTGTAAACACTTGCTTGTGAGAATGCATATTAAGTAAAAGAAACCCTGGTCAGCAATCTGTTTTTCTGATTGAAGCCATCTTCTTTATATCATTGTAAGTCTCTAAGCTGGCTACAATCTGTTATAAAACTGAGTGTTATCTATTTCTTTAATAAGTGAAGCATTTACAATGATTTTCCTTGAACATTTTTCTAAATCTTTTATCATGTTGTCCTTAGCAAGTAATTTTCTGAGGCCATTTCTCATCTGTAGAACAAATCCATCTTGTGTTGCATGCAGGATTATTAAGAGCATTATTTTTCTTAGTCACTAGTATATCAGTATCCTAAATGCTTCTCAGTGCGTCTTCTAGAGGATGAATGCTCAGTTCCCCTATAAAGTTTGTCCTCACACAATGAAATTGTGTGTTAGGTTTAATTTCAAACCATCTCCTGCTTCTGCCGTTGCGTCTCTGATCCAGTTACCACCCCCTTTTTCAAAGGGGAAAAGTATTTTGGAAAACTTTCAGGTTGAAGCACCAAATTGATGGTGATATTCTTGCTTCCAGTTGTTCATATCCCACAACTATTCATTGTGTACTTTTCTTCATATTTTCCAGCTGATGCTCACATGAAGGAATTTAAAACAGTATGTAGAAAAAGCACTGTACGTCAAATCTCGTGCAGTCTTCCATCCAGATCTTAAGCTTGAATTGCAGTAACCATTTTTATCCTGGCTTTTGGCTTCTCCTAAGTAGATATTTGCAATTGTGTGTAATAGAGCTGAACTGCCCATGCCCATTGTGATAAAGGGAGATGAATACTCCACTGAATGCATTTTAAATTCAGCCTGACTGGGTACAAGTAATCTGCAAAGGGTAGTTTCCTGTTGATAGACAAAATCTAAGCATCTGATGGTTAATTCGTATTTTCTAGACTAACATTTCTGCGTGAAGTCCTCTGTGAATTTAGACATTAAATAATTGTAATAATAGAGAAACGACTCAAGGTTAATGAGAATTCAAACTTATTTTTCTCAGAAATCCTTCAAAACAAATTTGTCACCGCTGTTAAAACTAACAGCCATAAAGAAATCACAAACAGAAGAATATTTCATAGATTAAAAGTAATTGTAGAACTAAATACCTGAAAATACCTCTTTTCATGTTTATAACAGCCCAGTTGTTGATAGCACCAAAGCCTTACCTCTGAAGTCAATGATAATTTGTTGGTAAAACAACCACTGAGATTATTGGCAATAATGTTTTGTTTGTAGATAGATACGCTGCACTGAAGAACCCCACTACTAATAAAGATTTATTCCTTACAGAAGAGAACATTTTCTGCTAGCAATATTATACATTTTTGAAAAGGTCATTAGTGTAAGAGATAATTTAACAGAACATGATCTTCTCATTTTATAAGAAGTAATAAAATATTATCTATATTCAGAGAGCAGCATTGTGCAACCAGACAGTTTTCCAGACAAGGAAGCTCTATCTTTGTGATCATCTATTACATAAAAAAATACTTCAGCCTCCTGGCTTCCAAAATTTCAGCTTATTTCCCCTCCCTGACTTCTCTGTTCATCATATAACTTGTCCATCATATAACTGTAGCCTGTGTCCTTTATACTGGTGTAGAAGTTTCTGTAAAGGTTGGATTCTTGAGGGTAGATTCAGCATCTGGAAACTAGGAAGAGTTTCAGCTACAGCTAGACTCTAATAGTCACCCCCCAAAATAAATCAGCATAACCAAGAACCCAGAAGTAAGAATTCGGCTAACTAACCAAATAAGCTGCTTTTTTAGAGCAATGCTTTCAGCAGCAAAGTGAGTTCTGGCAAATATGAAGCTGATGTTGATCTTGAGAAGGAAATTAAACCAAGTAGAAAAGATTTTTGTTGCTCTCATAGGTGAAAGGGGAATAGTGGAGGAATTTTATCCACAGTGAGGGTGATGTGCAATTTAAAAGCAATCTAGATCTGGTCCCAGAACAAAATATGTATTTTGCCCCACCTTTTCATTATTACAGTGGTTATGTAATGACAAGTTAGTTTGTTGAATATAAATGAAGGTTTGCATTGGATTTTATCTCAGCTGAAAGGGAAGAGAAAAAAAAATAATGCTTATGAAACGTTTGGATTTTGAAAGAACTTACCTTTCAGTGACAGACACAGAAAAAAATACTTTTTAAAAGACCCCTACTGATATAGAAAGAAAGAAAATAACAAATATGGAGCCTTCGGGTTTTGAAAGAGCTGATACTTCAATGACAAGCACAGAAAAAAATGTTGTTTGAAAACCTTTACTGATATCACTGTAACAATGTTTGACTGCAGAACTGCATGTAAAATGGCTGTATTTTAAAACAAGAAAAGTATGAGGGGTGGAGATCTAAAAGTGTGAAGGAAGAGATCCAAGTAGCTATTATTTAATGAACCCAAACTCAAACCATGCAAAGCTTTAGTATATATTTAACAGAATAATGGATAAATATATATTTAAAAAGATACATACTGGTTAGTTAAAGATTGACTGTATCAATATTAATTTTGATGAGGAAATAAAGTTTCATAGAGAAGCAGTGTCTCTGAATTTCAGTATTTGACAGAAATTATAGATAAAATGAAGGAAATGGGGATGAGAATTCAGTTAAGACTAAAGCATTTTGCTATGAAATACAGCTAATCAAACTAAATCAGTCTCTTGGTCTTGCATCTGAGCTAACTCACAGCTGGAATGTGCCTACAGGCTGCACTGAATTGAAAGTACTCCCAAAGACAGTGGCCTACCTGGTTCATAAAGCAAAAGTTAACAGCAAATATGCCAAAGGAAAATAATTATTTCAGCTGAAAGAAAATGCTGGCACAGCAATAACTGTGAATGAACTAGCCGTGTTTGCATGTGTTCTGGGCAGCAGTACATTTCTAACTGGGATGAAAATGGTACTCAAATAACATCTTCCCATAAGGTGATTCTGACAAAATGCTATCTAATTTTGGGATAGAAGAAGATCTGTTTCCAGGGGCACCACTAAGTCACAGTCTCTAACTCATGCTACAACACAGTCCTTCACTCTGGCTTTTACTGCAAGGTGTATTACAGTACCACCAACATGTAATTATTTTTTGGATAAGATCTTCTGCTTTATGCAGGCACACCAAGTCAGTATTCATGCATACTCACCCTACTATGCCTAAGATATGTGGTATAGTATTATTGCCAGAAAAATGACCATCCGTAGGTTATAAAGACAAGAAAAATGCTGTCTTCTGTTGTATGTGATATGGGCTTCTCCTACTGATTTGATAAATGATAACAGTGGGAGTGTGGCATAGCAAACAAATGCTTATAAATAAACAGTAAGTTTTTGCCTGCAATACAGGGAGATGTTTCTAAAGAAGAATTTCAGCCTTTGATCAGAATGTGCCTCTGTGCTTTGCGTTACTCTGTGGAGCGCAGGCTGTGATGTTTTCATACAGAAGTAACTCAAATCACATGCAAGACTGGCAGGTGGAATAAGGCCTGTCTTGACATGACATTTTACCATATAAGCCTGACCAGATGTGGCTTTTGATTAAAGCTGAATTATTTATACTGCAGCTGTGGCAAAATTGTGTTTGCCATGGATACTGCCCTGTTGTGATATGCATGGTGATAGTAAATAGCAAGACATCACTTATTTAATGATAACATTATCGTCTAATTACTTTTGATCAAATTAAATTTACTGAGAGCAGTGCCTCTGTGTAGGCTACAAACTGTTCCTCCTGTTAACATCTCTGGTTCTCTGAAATATGTATTACACACACTATAGTGACAAGACCTTCGGGCAATGGAACTTTTTTTCAAGTTCTTATGAGTATTTACTTTGCAGACAGCTGAAGGAATCAATTGCAAAAATATACAAGAGTGGACAAGGGCAGAATCATTTTCTTCCCAAGGGGATGATGTGAAAGCAGGAGAAATTAAAAAAGATCATAGGTTTTCTGCCCTTACCAAGTCTTCCAGAGTCTGCTTAAAATAAGCAGGATTTATCTACTATTTTGAACATAAGTACACAATATTATTTCCCATTTTGCATTCAAACTCTCACCACGTACAAAAAGGCCCTTACTTCTATTTTCCACACACTGAAAAATCCTGTGCTTACTCAGAGTAGCCCCCAGTCCATTCTTACCCTAGGCAGATGGGTCCCACCCTAATGACACAGTTCATCTCAGCCTTATTCTCGTACGTCAAGATTGCAGAAACTTTCCTCACAGAACCAATAAATTCCATTTTATATAAAACAAGGCAGTGAAGGACCTAAAAGTTACCAGGAGTTACATTATCTTCAGTTTCACAGGCATTTAGAGGAGCGGAGAGCATTATGCTCTGCCTGAAAAAAATTCCAGTACCACCATGATCTGAGCTGGCAATCTTATGAAAAATATTACTTTTGTGATCTCAGATCAATATTAGTAAACCACTTCACTAAGAGACAAAGTTCACCAGATGCACCCAGAAATTTCAGGTTTTAATCCTGCTACACTATAAATATGTTTTCACTGATTCGTGTTAAGGGCCTGTTTTGCTCATCTTTCTGCCTTCAGCAGATGCCATGAATGGATGTCTGTGGAACAGATATCAATGATCTTTTTCCATGGATTCATTCAGCCCTCATTCATGAAGTTGATCAGCTCCAATGCTGGATCTACCCACAGCATAGCAGTTGATTAGGGATATCAGAAGGCCTTCCTGAGCCAGGAAAATGCCAGAGTAGCAAGAGATATCCACCGGGGGCTGGAAGTTCTGCTGAATGGCTGACAGGTCCTCAGCAGGGCACCCACATGGCATCCACGGCATCCTACAGGAAGAAGCCAACTCATTTGTCACCTGTTCTTTGATGCACTGATTTCTTGGTTTTGTTTTGAATTCAGCTCTGTTTGATAGTTCCTATTTCATGCCTTGGCAGAGAGCAACAGTGTTTTCCACACTATGTACATTTTATTTACCTTTGTTGAATGTAGCTCTTTGTTGAGCTACATTGATTCCTTTTTAGCCACTTCATAATCTGTGCACCTAAATCATATTTCCATTAAACAATCTGAGCCACAAGATAAGGAATCCATGCCCATTGCCTTGATTTTGGTATGGAAGCTGTTCAGTACCTCTAACTGCCCACGTTGCCTGTCGCTAAAAGTTTTCCAGTTATAGCAGAAATCGTCAGGAAGACAAGCAGGTGTGGTCACTTTCTTTGAGGCAGTGATGAACCTCAAATTTATGCAGCAGTACAGTAACTTCTCCCTCTCTTATTGTTTTTGTGTTTTTGTGTGGTTTTTTTTTTTCTTTTTCTTTTTTGTTGTTTGTAATAATTGCATTAGCAATTTTTGTTCTTTGACTGCTGAGATGTTTTCCTGGAGAAACTGTAAACTGAAACGCCTGTTCTTGGAATATTAAGCCACATCAGAAGTTATTATTTTAAATGTGAAAGTAGGAATACTTTTTATCCTTTAAGTCCACTTCATTTATCTACACTGCACCTAAGTACACAATATTCTTTCCCATCTTGCATTCAATCGCTGTCCTGTGAATTCTGTGATTTTTCAATTTTGCTCTAGCTTTTCTATCAGCAAGCTTTGTCATTTTTATATAACTGTTCTTTGTGATATGATTTGCAAATGGAGCAAATATAGAATGGCATAGTAGAAACACGCGAATGGGAAAGTAACATACATTTGTGACTGTAAATTTTTTAACATCTATATTTAAAAGGTAGCCTTCCTTTTCAAAATTTTCATCACAGCTGTGCTTCTTATTGAAACAAAAGAGCCCCACATAGAAAATAAATTTTATCTGTCTGTTCTAACATGAGCGACAGTGATAGCAAGTCTCCAGCTGATGAAGCTATCTACTAAAATAGACAGTACCCAAAACAACATAGCTACACAGATACAGAGGCTGAAAGTGGACTATTGTTTATATAATATTAAAGGTGTGCAATGCAGAAAGATCACGTAGTGCTTTAAGAAGATCATAGCATGAAACACTGCAAAAGAGATGGCAAAAAAGCTATGTTTGAAGAGTCTGGAGTAAGATTTTTTTTCTGCTTATGGAAGGCTGGCCATAAAATCACAGGAATATTATGTTAAAACATTATTTATAATCTAAGTAAAAAAAAAAAAAAAAAAAAAAAGACATTTTTTTAACTATACACATATAAGATGTCACTGGTTTCCTTTATATTAGTCATGTTAATCAATAAAATGAAATTAGATTGTGATGGTCATGTTCCCACTCTGAGCTTTAAACCTCCCCAGCAGGTACATACTGGTGAATAAAGGAAAAAGGATATGGGGTGGTTTCTAAAACAAATTTGAAACTCTCGCTTTGTCCATCCACACCAGACTCACTCAGGACACACAAGACTGGTCTTAACAGAGTTCAAAATTGCTTAGAAGATATTTGGTGGTACTAGTATAATAATACAGTAGTTCACATACACGGAACCGAATATAACAGTAGATGGTAAAAGAGCATGCAAACCCAAATCTCTGCTGTCACAGCAAGGAGAGCCCAGGCAAGCTTTTGACAGAATGCTCCCTATATTCTGTCACCAACCAGCCCAGCCTAAGGGGGGGCAAAAAGCTCTCTTCCTTGCGTACGACTTACAGGTCCCCTTTCCAATCACATACTTGGTCCGCTGATGGTCCTTGTCTGCTCCCGCAGTGAGCAGATGACAAAAGGAAGTCCTTCTGAGAAAACTTGGGCGCGCCAAAGGCGTCCCCTCTCTCAACTGATCCCACAGCCAAACAGAGCAGGTCCCATCTGGGGTGCCAAATTGACGTGTGGGAAATCAAACCCTGTAGCCTGTAAGGATATAGAGAAAATATGTTTTACTGGCAATTGCACAAAAGCTCTGGTGCAAGGGGGATAATTCCTCCAAGCTTGCAACCGTCTAGAAAAATTGTGCTACAGATATAGGGTGAACTAATACATAATCAATAATTTCCCAGAATTCGGATACATATTCATTATACCCCAAAGCATGCAGACCCTTCCCTGCTCTGTGTGCGTAGTGGGTCTGGGTCGAAGAATTTATTGTCTTTTTCGTGAAGGCTTCTGACCTTCCTCACCATAACTCCTGACAAAGAAGGGGGAGCATCCCCCGAACTAGTTTCGTCTTGCTCTTTTGGACATCTAATAACCTCCCTGCCAGATGTCTCTAAGCTTATCAGCATGGCCTTCATCCCCCTCACTATCCCAGAACATGTGCCTGCTGTTCCCCTTCCTCTAATGAGCTCAACATTCCTGCTTCTATAAATTATTCCTAACTATCCCCCTTATCCTCCCCTCTATTCTCAGTTACTGTGAAACCTTCTTTTTGCCTTTTACTTTTCTTATGGGCCCCTTTTCCACCTTTCAATTCCCCCATTAGTAAGTGAATCCCACAGGTCTGTTTCCCAGCTTGTGTCATCCATGCTTGTCTTATGTAGAACCTTTGTCTGCTCCCAAATTTTCCTTAAGTCTGTTTCAATTCTCATATTCTCATTTATACAAGCACAGCAACTCTGATTTATTACTGTGCATACCCCTCCTTCCTTAGCTGTTAACAGATCTAAAGCCATCCTGTTTTGAAGTACCACTTTGGATAGGGAGGATACCTCCTCTTTGATTGTTTGTAATACACTCATTGTGGCATTTTCCACTATCTCCAGAGTTGCAGAGATATTTGCTATAGCCTTTTCCAGCTGCTCTACTCCTAGAGCTGGGATTAGGGCTCTCAGAAAGTTATGGAACCCAGTATTATACCTAGCTAGGGGGCTGTACGTGTGCTTTTTTCGAATCCAGGGGGTTCTCAAGAGTCCCCTTGGAGTCTCTTCATGCACTGTAGTTTGAGGTATTATATATATAATATCCTGTAGTGCATGTCCCTATCCAGTTCAATGGTAATGCCTTTCATGCTTGGCCATCTCCACATAGCCACCAGTAACCACGAGGTAACTTACATGGTCTGTTTATGTTTTCCTGGTGGGTGAAAGGTGTTCCCATCCCTACAATTCCAAGTATGTTTTTATCCGAGGCCCGTTGTGATGCTTTGTCAGTTCTAGGATCACAGTTCGACTTGGCAATCATATAAACACCACACAGCCTTTTGCTTACTCTCCTTCCTCCCTTTGGGATGGGTGAGAAAGCTGGAAAAAAGTAGAACTCATAGAATCATACAATGTCTTGGGTTGAAAAGGACTTTAAAGATCATCTAGTTTCAACCTCCCTCCGTAGACGGGGTCACCAACCATTAGACCAGACCCAGAGCTACACTCAGCCTGGCTTTTAATGCCTCCAGGGGTGGGGCATTCACAAGCTTCTTGAGCAAACTGTTCCAGTGTGTCACCACCCTCTGCATGAAAGGAAGATGTTTTCAGGCTGTGTAAATGTAATGAAAAGACTTTGTGGATGAATCTGTTATACTGCCAGCCGCTCCATAAAAGTATCTACAAGCTCCGTGGTCAAGTCAAGATGCATTGTTTATGTGTAGTGGAGATTGTACCTGTATGAACATTACCTGATTAGAAAGTATAAAAGATACAAGCAATTGTAATCTGTATTGAAGAAGTCCATGCCATTTAACTGAGATATAAGAGAATTGTGGATGCTCTGTTTGACATTTTAATTAACTGTTATGCATACAGATTTTTAACTGTTTCCTTGCTAGCACCAGTCAGGCCAGCATTTACGAAAGACTCTAGAATTGCACAGATCATGCTACTTCCATTTCTTACCTTTTTATTAAGCTCTTAAAGTCAGCAAAGATTGTATTCACAGACTGCTGGAATGAGGCCTCTCCAAAATGCCTATGGTAAATTGGCTGATTTCTTTTAATTGTCTACTAGGAATTCCCAAAACTGTACTGAATTTTCTCATAACCAGCACAGTTCTTATGGTTTCCACTGCAGTCACTGGGTCTGCTCCAGAATTCTACATGTGTAAGAAGTCAGAGGATGCTAATCTGGAAGGGATGCAAAGGTAAGGAATACAAACAAGGCTCAGGCACACATCTTTATCACTAAAATCTACACTTCCAAGAAATAAAAATTGAATAAATATAAATAAATATATAAATATAAATATGAATTTTAAAAATCACATTCCTCCATGCCACCTCCCTTCATCTCATTAAGAAAATGATGAATATTAATTAGGCACAATATCCTATGAAAAGTTCTTTCACAATAGCAAAGTTTGTATTGCAACCGTAACCCTTGCCTAAAAGAACACATTTCCTGAGTCATCACATCTAGTCATTAGATTTCATAAGTATTGTATTATATAACTTGATTAAGCACTAGTAGCAGAAAGAATTGTGAATATATTGTGCAATTCTGATACATAGACTGTAGCGCAGATGATGCATAATTGTTTATTAAGTAAGCTACAACAACAAATTCAACTGCATTACAGACTGATCAGCTGTATTATACTAAATAAAGCATCTGTAATGTAGGGATAAAAACAGCACTAGGCAAAATAACAAGCAGACTAGCCCTTGAAATAACCACAATAATTACTGTATGCTGGGGAAGAAGTGTCACTTAGTGATAACAAACAAAGTGTAGAGGAGAGTTTCTCCAGATTAAGAACTCATTCATTAGATTTCATTCAAGAAAAAAATGACAAAGTTGTTTGAGTATAATGCGAAATGATATTTTGAACTGAAGCAGCTGTTAAGACACAGATTTCAGAGTTCAAACTCTAAACTAGCCATTTTTCCTTAGACCTTCTCTGAAAATAAGCAGCTCTGGATTTCCAGTGATCTCTCTAGAAGATAAGATACTCTCCTGTCTTTCTCTCTCTTCCTTGGTGTATAGAATTCTTTGAAGTCAATGCTAGTTTGGCCTTTGTGTGGTTGTTCCTTGTATATGAACACAGCTTGCAGAAGTGAAGGCTCTCTCACTTCCACTAGGTAAAGTTAATCAAGAGTAACTTCACTGAATGTGCAATTTTGCTAAAATCTTATCAGCAGAGAACTGGTTTAAGAAGAAAAATAGGCTCTATCCATAAAATTTTAAAACCTGGACTTGACAAATGAAGCTCAAATTTGCTGTCATGGTTCACTTAGGTATTACTGTGAGTTCTGTATCTGTCTGTAGAAGTGACACTTTATGAATTGGGGCTTTCCCCAACTATGTGCAGAGGCAAGTAAGTATAGTGCTGTCCATAGGATTCTGTGGCAGAAAGTTTGCCTACTACAAAACTCTGATTTCTTTGTGAGTTTAATATGTTTTCCTCATTCACAAGATGTTCACTTGGCTACAGATGTTAAATAAGAAAGACCTTTTACCTAAAGACAGACACATTGGCAACTCTAGAATCACTGATGTTTTATGCTATAAGGCTGATTCTAGCTTTCGGTGTTTTCAGTCCAAAAGGCAGTGGGAAGTTCTGTAGTCTCTGTTGTACAGGGAGACATGCACTCTTTCACCAGTCACAGAATATGGAGTTTATTATTCTATTTCTACTCACTATTTAATAATAATCAACTTGATAACCCTGTGCTTTGCAGTCCAATTTGAAATGGGAAATTTTATGGCCTTGATCTTGCATTTGAACTTTAATGGACATAATTCTTCATATTTGTTCACACAAATTTCAAATGAAAATTCTGCTTCAACAAAATAGTTAGCATATTTGAACAGCAGCATGCTTCATGGACAGCTGACAAACCTGTTCTTCAGAGCTTACAAGAGAAACGGGCTGTATCTGGGTGAGTGCAGCCTTCCTGTTCTATACGAAGAAAATTAAGTCATTTTTTCTCAATCTTAAGGATGACTGTTCTTACTCAAAATGACCCTCACTGATACATTGATACTACCTAATGCTGAGCTGCCAGTAACTCCCAACACAATAATGAGCCACTGCCACAAACAGACAAATGGAAACTCTCCCTATAGTATGACCAGGTGCTTCTTTGGGACTGATATCTGATGGTTTCATTTGGCTTCCACCAAGATATGTCTGCTTCTACCTATGTTATGATCAGGAGACTTTCTCCCTTCAGAATGAGGAAGAGGAAAACAGAAAAGACATTTCAAGGAAAGAAATCACAATGAGCACATCCCTTAAAAAAATGTTTAAAGGTGACTTTATCACTTTGTAGTATTTCAGAAGGCCATAAAGAATTGTACCACCTTAAGTCTCATAACAGATCACACTCCATTTCAGAAAATCTATATCAAAATATTACCAGCTCCTTACTTAATTATAGTTCATTAGTCACTGAAAACTCAGCAGTTTTCTCACAGATTTTTCTCAACATCTGACTTCTTTTTCTCATTAGAAAGCTTTTACTTTAAATTCATTACCTTGTTCTCCTGTTAAAATCCCTAACCTGACAATCACCTCTGATGCACATGCTACGAGCACATTTGTTTAGAATTCTGATCTGTGCAGAGACTGGTTGCAGAAAATTTTGTTGTAGTCTGAAAACATCACAAGCCCCTATTGAAACAACCTTCTTTGATCAGATATTTAGTATCCAGGCAAGTACAACAGCTCATTTGACATTTTTGGGGGGGTAAACAGAAAAAGAGTATGGCTCCATACTATTAGCATTGGGGACAATTGCTATCTATATCTGGATTATCCAGCACCTCCTCTTTTGGAGTCCAGTTCTAGTGCTAACCTCATGGACATTTTCATAGAGACACTTGAAAAGAAGGAAATGTATAGGCAGTGTAAAAACAGGGGCATGTGTCCTTGAAATAATACAGGGATGTCATCCAGATAGGCAGAGATGGGATGAGGAAAGTCAAGGCATAGATGGAAATGAATTTGTTGAGAAATGTGAAAAAGGTAACAAGAAGGTTTTCTACAGCTACAACGATGAGAAGAGACAGGCAAAGGTCAGTATTCCACCTCTGATAATTTAGAAGGGAGAACTGTCTTCAAGAAGACGTGAAGAAGATTGAGGAGCTCAGTGAGTGCTTTTCCTCTGTCTTCATGGCCAGTTAGGCTTCCCACAACTTTCACATCTCTGAACTTCTAGGCTGAGGTCAGAAGAGCAAAATCCCTCCTACTGTAAGAAGAGAGCAATCACCTCATGAGACTGAATGTGTACAAGTCTGCAGGACCTGATGATATGAATACCCAGTGTTCTGAAAGAACTGGCTGATGTCCTGAAGGAACTGGCTTAAGAGAAGGCTCTGAAGAGACCATATTGTGGCCTCGTAGTACTTGAAAGGAGCATAAACAGGAGGGGGAATGACTGTTTACATGGGTTGATAATGAGAGGACAAGGGGGAATGGTTTCAAATTAAGACAGGAGAATTAGGTTAGATATTAGGAGGAAGTTTTTAACACAGAGGGTGGTGGCACATTGGAACAAGTTGCCCAAGTAGGTTGTGGATGCCCCATCCCTGGAGGCATTCAAGGCCTGGCTGGATGTGGCTTTGGGCAGCCTGGTCTAGTAGCTAGCAACCCTGCCTGCAGCAGGGGGGCCGAAACTAGATGATCTTCCAAGTCCTTTTCTTCCCAGGCCAGTCTATGATTATATAATATGGTTGTTGAGCAATTTTCTCCACCATTTTAGAAAAGTCATGGGTGTCAGGCAAAGTTTCTTATGACTAGAAAAAGAGAAACACCACTCCCATTTTTGAGAAAAGGAGAAAAGATCTGGAAAATTACAGGCTGGTAGAGCCTCACCACAGAGCTTCACCTCTGTGCCTCGGAAGGACATGTAACAGTTCCTTCTCGAAGACATGCTAAGGTACGTACAAGATGTGGAGGTGATCCAAGTCAACCAGCATATCTTTGCCTAGATTGTACTTACCAATTTGTTGGCCTTTTATGATGGAGTGACAGCACTGGTGGACAGAGGAAGGGTAGCTGATGTCACCTACCTGGACTTTGCAAGGACGTGCAAGGCCTTTGACACGGTCCCACACCACATCCTTCTTCCTAAATTGGAAAGTTGAATGCTGCACTATTCAGTGAAAAAATAATTAGTTGGATGGTTGCAGCCAGAGTGTTGCATTCAGTGGCTCTGTGTCTAGATGGGGGGCAGTAATGAGTAGGGTCCCTCAGGGTTCAGACTTGGAACTGATGCTCTTCAGCATCTTTATCAATGTCATAGACAGTGGGCTTAAATGCACCCTCAGAATGTTTCCTGATAACACTGAGGTGAGTGGTGCAGTTGATACATACAAGGAAGGGATGCCATCCAGAGGGACTTGGACAAGCTTGAAAAGTGGATGCATGAGAAGCTAATGAAGTACCAGGCTAGGAAGTGATGAACTTCAGTTATAATAGAATCTATAGCATTGTAACTTTAACTACTAGAACTTGTTACCTACAGAGAAAGATTGGAATTTACTATAAAATCATCATACTGAAAACGAAATCTATTGATTTGATGTGGCTTAAAATAACATTATCAATGATGGTGGCTGTTCATTGTCAGAGTTGATTTTTATTCATGGTTTATTACACATCCTCTTGGGTCAATTTCCTATCGGTTGAGATAATGTGTGTTAATATAAAAACCTGATGAATCAGTTAAGTGATTTCACAATGAGCATGTCATTAATTGGGATGTTATTTCTAGTTCAATTGGGTGCATTTAAAAGAAGAGATGACCACCAGAAGAAAAATAAGGGCTTCTTCCTCTACAGAAAAATTATAATAGAGATAACGGCAATGCTTATTAAACTTGTACTTACTTCTTGTGAAGGACAGTATCTGTTTTTTCTTGGTTCAGATCTTGCCTTCTGAGGCATTTTTTTGCGGTAAGACTGTAACTGACTTATCTAGGAGGCAAGTGGTAGATGTCACCATGTGGCAATCAACGACACTTTGAGGACAGTTTTACATTTGAAAGCATTTCTTTGGAGATGTTTGCTTCAAAAGGGAGTGACCAGGAGTGTTTGCTGGAACAAATCCTGGCCTGTGCACAAATAACTCCGGCTGGGTACAGGACACTGAGAAATGTTACCATTGTATCCTGTGAAGACTGGATACAAGCTGAGATCTGCCTGCTTCCTCTTATCTAGTGACTGAAATTTGCCAGGCCTGGAAAATGGGAACAAAGAGTTCCTACTGAGATCCCAAAGCCAGAAGCTGTTATTCCAAAAACAGTTGACTTGGCCACTGTGGACTTATAAATAAGATTGTACTGTCTTTGTTAGTACCTGTGAACTGAACAACGCAACCTCCGATGTACTGAGAATCAGTGTCTGAACTATGGGCAATGCTGGAAACCTCAGTGGTGACTATCTCTCTCTTGCTTTATAGAATGACTCCTTGCTTATATTAGCTATCTCTTTTCTTTCACCCATCTGGTCTACTAGATCCGCAGCCTTATCTAGTATTAAATGTGGAGGTTGGTGGCTCTGCATGTGGCAGGGGGTTGGAGATTCATGATCCTTTCCAACCCTGGCCATTCTGTGATTCTGTGATTCTGTCTTCCCCTTCCCATCTCCCTTAACGATTAGGATTTGTAATAAATTGGTTGGGCAAACTTTTGACCCATTGTATCTTAATCTCGTGGTCGGGTATACATACATCAAAGAATCTCCTCCATCTCCAATAATTGGAGTGAGACATTTCTATGATTTTGTCTGTGTAGAATAAGACAGATTATGTCACATAAATACTAATTAATCTCAAATAATGGAGAAGGTACATGAAAACACTTGTGTGCCCTTGTGTTTTCTCAAAGCACAAATCAGCTATAAATCTAGCTAACTTGTCATTTACACTGGTTTTCTGAGTGCTTACATAAAGTGGAGGAGCACAAAACAGATGGGCTGTGTTGATGAATGCTCACTGAAAGCTTTAAAGAGATTTATTGTTTTCATTTACATTAAGATTTCTCCATTAATTTAACTTCACTAACTTCATTAGAATTACTCTTTATGGGCATAAATTGAGAAGATAATTGGGTGTCTGACATGGACAAGGATGACTTTGAAGAATGGAAGGGCTTGAGCACACATCTGTGTACATAAGTACTCCAATAAAGGGGACAAGTGGAGGAGGACAGATGATGAAAGCGAAGAATAAGAAATAGATTTAGGCCTGCAGTAAATCTCTCTATTTGTAGATTAATTACAGCATTAAGCACCCCAAAACTTTCACTGTAATATTACTTGCTAACACATAGATTACTTGCTAAGAATACATTATCAAGTCATTAAACCGTGTCTGCCTAAAACATGGGTGCCCAAACTTTTGGTTTACCTAGGCCACAATAAATGAAGAATTGTCATTTTGGGCCACATATGTGATACATAACATGGTCGATGTAAGTAGGTAATAAGACTTTTTTAATTTTAAAAATATTTTAATGTTTTTTATAAAAACATAAAAAGTAGAGCAAAAATATCATAAAACTTTGCTTTTGTGAAACTAATGCAATAATCTGTTTCAGTGGAAGTGGTTTCAGTTAGTGAGTTCACAAAGTGTTCATCAAAATTTTTTGATGAAATTTTACATTTCCTGTACTTCATGCTTGAAAACATTAGTTCTCAAATGTAAGTACTGCCAAAAAAGTAATAACATATATAAGGCTGATTGTGAAGTGGGGGATATTTTTCTCTTTGAAGACAGGTCTTAGAATATGAGACATGATCAATTTTTTGAGTTAAATGTCTGATTGAAACTCTACATATTCCATTTGCAAATTCACAGGTTGTGTATTTATGCTGACTAAAAATGGAGTAAAAATATATATAAAGAAATTGATGTGGGTGTTTTTTGAAATTGTGAAACTTGTTCTCAAATTCCTTTATCAAAATAGAAAGCACAGCTGTATGCTCGTAGGACTGTGGTTAGCCAGTGTACAAAAATGCATCAAATTATTTGCTACAACTTGAGCTTATCATCATTTAAGTTTCATTTCAAAGACTGTTATGATTTGAAACGTAGCAAAAATAAATTTATTTTCACCTTGAAGATGCAAGTTTAACTTGTTTAAAAGCGTGATCAAATCCACCAAAAATGCTAAATCTGTGAGCCATTTTTAAGTTTCACATTCTTGGCATAACGTTTTTCTTTTGTTTCCATGAGTGACTTGATTTCATTTGGCAAATCATAAAATTTTCTTAGCATTTTACATCGACTTTGCCACCTTCCTTCAGAAAAGTAAACGATGTCCTCATAGTCATAAAAGTAAAAAGTATCCATACTTTTAAGGAAACCTTGGAACTGGTGATAATTGAATCCCTTAGATTTCGTGAAATTCATGGCTTTGATAACAATTTGCACATTATCAATTTTTAAAGCTGCCATGAATAATTTTTCTTGAAGTACAGTGCAGTGATATTTCACCAAACATGAGTTGCTGGTGGCAATTGCATAGTTTTCTATTAATTTTATAGGTCCCTATTTTTTACCAGTCATCACTGGGATACCACCAGTACTTATACCATGTATCTTGGCAAAGGTTAAAGAAAATTGTGTTAATGTAATTTTTACAGCTTCATCCGAATCAGTAGTTATAGTTGTGTCTTTTAATGACATTGAAGAAGCCATTTCTTCATTAACATTATATTCATTATGAGTAGGTCTAATAAAAATGGCAATTTGAGCCCTAGCTGTAGAATCAATATTTTCATCTATCACCAATGCATAAAATTTGAAATTAGCATATTTACTGTCCAAATTTTTTTTGAAATATTTTCCTGTTTCTTCAGTTCTGGCTGAATAACTGGTTCTGGTTCTTACCTGGCTATGGACTAGTGAGAAAAGCTAATTTTAGGAATTCCATTTTTAAGAAAATTAGGATGAATTATATTTGCTTTGCTTTCCTTGCATTGTTTAATACACTTGCCATAAGTAAATGGTTTTGATTTTTATTTTCAGTCAGAATTGCAACCACATAACTGGTTTTTATAGTAAAGTTCATTTGAACTGTAATTAAAAAAAAAGTTGAGATGACAGACGTTTTTTCAGTTCTACTATTTTATATTTACAAAACATTCCCTAATATGCATTGAATTCTGCAGCATGTTGTATTGATATTATATGATATCATTTCAAATTGTAATCTTTGAAAACTGACAAAATTTCC
>NW_024884811.1:7229031-7340196 GCF_019232065.1 Centrocercus urophasianus
TTTTTTTGGGGGCAGGGGAAGGGGGAAGAGGGAGGACAGGTCTGTTCTCTTTTGTGACGCCATTAGGTGGTTGAAATTATAATTATTATTGGGAATTACTGTATTTTATTCACTAAGTGGCACAAGTGCTTGCAACATGTGATACACATGGGTGTCACTTTGATTGTGTGTGAGGCAGGTGAGATGGGTGGAGTTACAGCTGCAATGTCCACTCCCTGGGTTCTGGTTTCAGCTGAGACAGTGTTAATGACACAAACGTTTTTGCTGTTAGTGAATGATGGGTGCACAACCAAGGCCACGCCTTACAGCAATGAAGGGCTGCCACTGTGGTGACATTGGTGACATGATCATGCATTGGGCTGCATTATTGCCTGTACTGAGCCATGGGCTGAAGATTGAACATGACTGATCAAAGAGGAGCTTTCAGATGATCTCCCTGTGTTACAGTTTCCACTGCAGGAAGCAACTGCTGAAAATGTCCTTGCTCTTCACCCATAATCTCTGCAACTCATATTCAATCTTGTATGCTCCAACTCTCTCTCAGCATAACACTCTATGAACAGAGGTGTACAGCAGACAGAACTAAATCACTTCTGCTTTTTACCTCTGCAGATTGCTATGAATGCAAGTGATCATAGGGGCTTTAAAGGGGAGACAGTTTTTCTCATAGTACAATGAAAAATGATCTATGCTCTACAAATCTTGTGATAGGTTTCCAGGGACCAGAGTTCCTGACACTAAAAATAGGCTCTGTGATTTACCTCTTGTAAGGCAAAGATTCTTTGGTGCTTCAGTTACCATGCTTTCTCATAAAGGCAGAATGATCACATTAGATTGGGAGTAATGAAAAGCCCATTTCTGATAATCCTGGCTCTGTGAGAAGTGTTATCACCACTTTGAATTCTCCACCTACAGAAAGGAGATAACAATAATTTCTGCCCAGTCTTCTGTGAGGTATGAAGCTCTTATATGATAGCTATACAATATTCCAAACCTATATGTAATATATATAATATACTGTAAAAATAAAACATTCAAAACTAGATAGAAAAAAAGCATTATATTACTATCACTAGATGTAAATGTTGTTCTGATAGGCATGTTTCCCCACTGTGGAAATTGACTAAAAATAGCAGAACAACCTGTGTTTAATCAAAGAATTTAAGTTAGTAAGGTTCATTTTTGTCAGTGAACCTCTTCCAATACAGTGACTTTTGTTATTTTTCTTGTTAAACATATGAATCTAAGTTCTTTGTATACATACCATGATCTTCCTCTCTATTATCTGGTAGGTAAATGCAATTAATTCAGTTGTTCTAGTGCAGCAAAGATTACAATCCTTATAAAGCTCTCACCTTGTGAGAACAGAATTATTTTTCCAACACTCACAGATATAAGAAGAAATCAATAAACATGTCTCGAGTGAATCCTTCTAGCTTGAAAAGAGAAGATGAAGAAAATAGATATGTGTCCTCCATGGAGCAGATCTACATGAAGTGACATGAACACAAGCTACAGGCTGCTGTTTTTTTCCCTTTCTAAGAGCCTTCTCCATCATGTTGACCAGACATATTTGTCATATGAGGTTTCAAATCACTAGAGAAACTTTGGTGCTGCAAGTGCAAGAGAAGTGACACAGAAATCAAGATACTGACAATTCTAACAGGAAGAAAAAGTCTAAGCTGCACCAATTGATATTGGTCATATACAATCTAATATTGTACACAATATACAATCTAAAACTGTATATTAGGAAGAACTGCTTCATGTAGATGGTGGCCAAGTAATGAATGAGCTGCTCCAAGCAATGTTAGAGGCCCCATCCCTGGAGGGTTATATGATGTGTGTAGACTTAGGGACATGGCTTTTTTACAGAACTCAGTAGGTAAGACTGATGTTTGGACTTGGTGATCTTTAATGTGTCTTCCAACCCAGATGATTCTATGATTCCAAGATAACTGAAACTTTGTTGATCTGAATCTGAAATTTCATCACTGAAACACTACATCTAATGTAGTGGGCCTGGAATAATGTCCAGGCTTATAGAATTATATAACAATGGAATCACAGAATATCCCAAGTTGAAAGGGACTTACAAAGATCAGCAAGTTGAACTCCTTACCAAAGTGTATATCCCCTTTCATCCAGTCCACAGTGAAATGAAAAACAAGTATTCCTGTAGGCTTTAGCTTCTTTAGAAGCAATATGGTTGTCCAAATCAGAAGAAAGCTGAAGCACATTTCCTAAACATTCCCCCCCTGAAAATCAGACAAACCTGAAATACATTACTGACTACATCCATCCCTTAGTGTGTGTGAACATTAATCAACAATTTCTTTTTCTTTTAACTTGATATCTGATGCATAGGTAAGGTATTTTGACCTATTTGAGCATGAGATATGCCATTAACTGAGTTGGCTCCCTTTTCTTACTACACTTTAGAAAACTTGCTCTTGTTCTGTAAAAAAAAATAGACGAACAATTGAAAACGTTGCAATGGGCTATTGAAAGTAATCATCACAACAAAACTTGAAGTTTAAAAATCTTTTTAGAAAGAAGAAAGAACAAATAGTTATCATAATGACAGTCTTCATAAAGATTTGTTTTTGTGATACTCTGATTTTGAGATCTGAATAATCTTTCAGCCTTTTAATTTTGAGAAGAAAACAGCACTGCAGCTGTTTTCTTTAAGAAAATCTGTGGCTGCAGAATTATAATACATATGGAAATGATACATTAGTGCGGTATTCTTCACATCACTATAGTTAAACTTGGGTCAGCACTTCCTTTTTAGACTCCTACACGTTAGGGTTTGTCCATGCACATTTCCATTTAGCTGACTTGGAACACGATGCCTCAGTCTTACAGCTATATTTACATATCTTTCACAAACCCATCTGAAAAAGCTCTGCTCAAAACCTCATAATCTTTTGGCTAACATCTAAGTGTTACTATATCTTAATTCTAAATACATGATGTTAAACTGGCACTGAAATCCTTTCTTGGTTTGTAGCATTAGAAAAATGTGGAATTCAAAATATAATTATGATGTAATGATCTCTTCAATAGCTGTCCCTACAAATGTGCTTGTTAATACTCAAAGTGCTAAGGGAAAGTTAGGGTCTCTGGTTTTCTTTTTAATCATCTCTATTCTATTTAGCAGTCTCAAAATCTAAACTACTCTGTAATGCAGAAGTTCTGTTATTGAAGCCTTTCACTCAACTTTTACTACTGGAATTTGGCTTAATTCATGAAATCAAAGTGGACACATGAGAATGTTTAGACAAAAATCCTTTCTCTTGAAAGCTTAATTTAGTAAAATTAGAATCCATTTGCTTAAATAGCACACTTTGGATTCATACATTTCTACTTTGGAACTTGCTAATTTTCCTTTCCATCATAAACACTAGCTGATACCTTGTTAAGCATCAACTCAAGAATCAGTATGTAATAAAAAGGAGACAACATGCCCTTCAAAACCAAGTGTTTACTTGGGCCCCACTGTCATTCTCAAGTTCTCTATTTGTCGCTCCTAGCTGGAACAACTTTGAGAACGTACAACCTACAGTATGGAACCGACTTTAGTGTGTGTATAGGAGAGGGTGGACCAGGTGATCACCAGAGGTCCCTTCCAATACCTATGATTATGTGATTCTGTGGCTCTATGAATCTGTAATGTGATTGGAGCTGGAGCTAATAGAGAACTAGCTAGGAGCTGGCCAGGGAATACTCTTCTGTCCTCTCTGAGAACTGTAATTAATTTGTCGCATTTCTTTGATTTTGGGTAACTTCAGTCTAGCTGAAAAAAAAAAGATGTAGAACAGCCATCCATCCTGATCTCTTTTTGCTCTAGCGTCTAGACTGCTTTTCCTCCATTCATTCCTGAAAGCTGCAGAACAGCAGTGAGAAGGGTTTTCTAAAAACTGTGACAATGACTCAGACCGTCAGCTTATAGTAATTTACTTCTTAGTTGACACAGTTATTTCTCAGATGATCAGTTTGTATTAACTGATGTCTTCCATTGAGCATCTCCACCTTTTTGTTTCTTACCACATCTGTTCAACTCTCAGATGCACAAAAGTTGTATATAGAGTAGTACAGAAACATCCACTTCTACATGTTGAAGTACACAGAGGAATTTGGCATTCTGTGCTTTTGATAAAACACTTTGTTTTAAAATCCACTGTTATTTAATACGGAAAGATATTTCACTGTCAGATGTTTAGCCTATCTTTTTGCCTACTGAAAATGAACTTTGAGTTCTCTCTCCTCCTCCACGTCCTAAGACTAATGACCATTGGTGGCATTCCCTCTTTGTTAGCAATCACTCCTCAGAAGAAATCTCCTTGTTCCTAAGGGCTGCATCTGGCAATTGATGTAGCTAATATATCAAGTGCAAAAGAATTGGTTCAATAAATGCAATACCTGCTGAGCAGCTCTAGATTTAGCATGATTTGGCAAAGAAAACTACTTGCTGAACACTAATGTCCTTTGATTCTTGATTGTTCTGAGAGAAGGAACCATAAAGAATGGTTTTGTTTGTTTGTATGTCTGTTTTTACCAATCTCAGACATTTCCTGGCAATTTTATGCTTCCTTTGACAGGCAGCTGTCTGCAGTTCCCATTTGCATACTCTGCGCCCTGACTATGGAATTTCTTGAGTTGAGCGTTAATCATGTCTGCCTGTAGCTGAGAATTTTATTTCCAGAGTGTTACAGATAAATGCTTTGCTTTTGGTTCAAACAGAACTCTGCCCCTGTTCATGTAGGACAAAGAAAATCTTCTTCTGTGTGTATGTATATGCAATCCAAACAAGCTCTTGCTCTCCATTATGCACTCTCATCTTCTCACATCTGTTTCAGCTTGCCCAGATCTTTTTTCTCCATGCCTCATATTTGTATAGTTGCAAACGTAGGTAAAAAATTAGTATTTTGCTAGCTGTACAGCAGAATTCTATGAGGCAGGATATTTCTTGTGCTTAGTATCAGGGTTTAATTTTACATCCACACTGTGCAGTTATAATGACTACAGCAAGTCACAGAATCACAGAATTGTAGGGACTGGAAGGGACCTCTAGAGATCATCGAGTCCAACCCCCCTGCCAAAGCAGGTTCCCTACAGCAGGTCGCACAGGTAGGCATCCAGGCAGGTCTTGAACATCTCCAGAGAAGGAGGCTCCACCACCTCCCTGGGCAGCCTGTTCCAGTGCTCCATCACCTCACTGTAAAGAAGTTCTTGTGCACATTTGTGCAGAACTTCCCATGCTGCTGTTTCCGGCCGTTTCCCCTTGTCCTGTCTCCACTCACCACTGAAAAGAGTCCGGCCTCGCCATTCTGCCCCCCACACCTTAGATATTTATAGACCAGGTCCCCTCTCAGTCATCTTTTCTCAAGGCTGAACAGACCCAGTTCACTCAGCCTTTCCTCATAGCAGAGATGCTCCAGGCCCCTCACCATCTTTGTGGCCCTCCGCTGGACTCTTTCCAAGAGATCCCTGTCTGTTTTGTACTGGGGAGCCCAGAACTGGATGCAGTACTCCAGATGAGGCCTTACCAGGGCAGAGTAGAGGGGGAGGATCACCTCCCTTGACCTGCTGGCCACGCTCTTTTTAATGCACCCCAGGATGCCATTGGCCCTCTTGACCACAAGGGCACACTGCTGGCTCATGGCCAACCTGTCGTCCACCAGGACACCCAGGTCCCTCTCCGCAGAGCTCCTCTCCAGCAGCTCATCCCCCAACCTGTACCGCTGCATGCAATTATTCCTCCCCAGATGCAGGACTCTACACTTGCTTTTGTTAAACCTCATCCATTTTTTTTCTGCCCAGCTCTCCAGCCTGTCCAGGTCTTGCTGAATGGCAGCACGGCCTTCAGGCGTGTCAGCCAATCCTCCCAACTTTGTATCATCAGCAAACTTGCTGAGGGTGGCCACTATCCCCTCATCAAGGTTATTGATGAAGATGTTGAACAAGATCGGACCCAGCATCAACCCCTGGGGGACACCGCTGGTTACAGGTCTCCAGCCAGACTCTGTACCACCCTCTGCGCTCTGCCAGTCAGAGCAGAGTCTACTATTTGATAGACTCTGCCAATCCATGGCAGAGTCTATCAAATACTGTATTTGCACTCCTTTACCTTGAAAGCCACGTAGTCAAACAACCTGTCTATTTATTGGGATCTGCCAGCTGGCTTTCTCCGCTTAGTCCTTCATGCTGCCTCTATTGCCTCCTACATTTGAGCTGATCTGCTTCCTCTAGATCTCAGCCAAAAAGGGATTATATTACCAGGTCTCAATGTGGCCTCCATAACAAAATCCGGAATTAGTTGTTCAGTAGTGAATAGCTAGATTCCATCCACTATGGGTGGGAAAACTGAGAGTTGTGTTCAAAGATGATAGGCAGTGGGAAAAACAAATCTTTCTTTCAAGTTCTGCCCTAAATCAGGCATTTGATAGCTAGTGGGAAGGCAACTATATTTGCTTGGCACTCTTTACCCTCAACCTATACCTGGAGCAAGACATCAAAGTGTTACGCTTTTCTGCAAAGAAAATGTCGATGTCTATTTTTCCTTCAAGAATGTAACTGAAAATGAAATTAACTTCATTTAGGTATAACTAGTTGGTGTTCAGTATACCTTAATAGAACTTAAATATATTATACGTTTAATACAGCTTGAGCCGGCAGTATGCTCTTGCAGCCTGGAAAGCAAATGGAATCCTAGGCTCCATCAGAAGAGGGGTGGCCAGCAGGGAGAGGGAGGTGATTGTCCCTCTCTCCTCTCATGAGGCCTCACATAGAGTTCTGCATCCAGGTCTGGGGCCTCCAATCCAAGGATGGGGAGCTGTTAGAGAGAGTCCAGAGGAGGGCCACAAAGATGATCAGGGGACTGGAGCACCTCCCCTACAAAGTCAGGCTGAGGGAGCTGGGCTTGTTCAGCCTGGAGAAGAGAAGGCTGAGGGATGACCTCATTTTGGCCTTCCAGTAGCTAAAGAGAGCCTACAAACAGGATAGGAATCAACTCTTTGAAAGGGTAGAAAATGGCAGAACAAAGGGAAATGCTTTTAAATTGAAGGAAGGAAGATTTGGTTTGGGTATCAGGAGGAAGTTCTTTACCAAGAGAATAGTAAGGTGCTGGAACAGGCTGCCCAGAGAGCCTGTGGATGTCCCATCTCCAGCGGCATTCAAAGCCAAGTTGGATGGGGCCCTGGGCAGCCTGGTTTACTATCAGATATGGAGGTTGGTGGCCCTGACTGTGGCAGGTGGGTTAGAGCTTGATGACCCTTGAAGTCCCTTCCAACCCGGGCCATTCTGTGATTCTATGATTCTATGATTCTGTGATACCTCTAGCCTTGGTTTATTTTTCATCAGTGTATACATAACTATTCTGATGCCATATTTTATACATGCAGCAGCATCAGTAGTAAAGCTTTCTAACCAGAGCATTATGCCAAATATTCATCTATGGCGTTCTGGAAATGGCATATACAGACATAAAAAACCAACCAACCAAATAAATAAATAAACCAGAACAGAATTCTGTAGGTTTTTTTTTTTTTTTTTTTTTTTTTTTTTTCCCAGTCAACAATTGATTGTTGTTGTGGAGGAGGAATAATTTATAAAGAATGTGTTTTAAAGACTTTTTCATGGCATCGTCTCTTCTATCAAGCCTACATGATGGCTACAAAAGAGTAATCTCAAGGTAATGCAGACAAAAAATTATCAATCTGGGTGATTGAACTGTTCAGAAGGGAGAATTCATAAATGTACATAAGAAGGGGTCATCACAGGATTTGAAGCTAGAAGAACAATACAAATGTTGGTCAGTAATAAAAAATGATGAACAAATTCTTGTCCCTTGACTCTTCAAATATTTATCACTCTTTGAGACATTCAAAACTTTTCTGGAAATGGCCTCATCTAACTTTGAAGCTGTGCGTGCTTTGAGCAGGGAAAAGGCCAAAATGATGTCATGAGTTCCCTTCCAAAATACACGGTTCTATGACTCCATAGTTAATGCTAGAAACAGACAAAACCCTCATGCCTCATACTGCATACTTTCTGAATGTCAGTAGATGTTTTCCAGGGATAAAAATAAGAAAATCAGTGTTTTATTTACACTGTAAATAAGACATACATATATGTATTTGCATCAAATAAAAATATTGACTTTATTAAGTATTTAATGGATTTCAGTTTTGTTTTGAATACATGAATGCAAAATTGGCTCTGCTTCATCATTTTGGCTACCAGTTTCATTTGGTGCAGTGAGCAGCAGACTGTATTCTTGGACTGATCTTCTCAAGGCTGAATCAGTATATACTCATCAGAGTGTAAGTAATACATAAGTATGTGTTTGTTTCACATTATATTCAATATAGCTGTCAATCTCACAGAAATATGAGCTGAAGCTAAAAATAATACTCATTTTTAAAATTCCCTTATACAGGAAAGGTCAGGATTAATAATAGCAACTCCCAAATTATATAGATGAACTAATGTAACTTATGAAATTAAGAAATGCCAGTAATCTCAGCAAATTTATGTTAATGTTGCCGACCCAAAATGCTCTGGATGAAATCAGGGAGTGTCCTGTATTTTGAGGAGTGACACTGGATTACATTCATTAAGTATTGTGGCATAAAGGCTACAGCATATACTGAATATGTGATGTACACTCTTGGCTGCATAAGGAACTGGCTGGAGGGCCAAGCCCAGAGAGTGGTGGCGAATGGAATTAAATCCAGCTGGAGGCCAGTCACGATTGGTGTTCCCCAGGGGTTAGTACTGTGGCCTGTCCTCTTCAGTATCTTTATTGATGACCTGGATGAGGGCATTGAGTGCACCCTCAAGTTTGCAGATGACACCAAGTTGGCTGGTCTGTTGTTCTCCTGTAGCAAAGGCTGCTGCAGTGATAGCTCTCCTAGACAATGCCTAAATCCACCCTGATTAAGAGCACATGCCAGGGGTTGTCCCAGAAAGCAGTGTGAACCATGTGACTTGGAGAGAACAAGAAGCATGCAGCAGTCCAAATCCAAGCTGACTTACACCTTGGGAATGCAGAATGATCCCTGGCTCAATTTATTTAGTCATACAGGTACACCCAAGGAGACCAAATAGATGTTCCAAACCTTGTTCTGACAAAGATCAGCTTTGAAATACCTAAGCTTGAAGCCTGTATTTTAAAGAAAGCATTTGGATATCACCCACCCTGTTGATATCTAGATTTTGACATGAAAATCTAAAAATTAAGAAAATAACATATTTGTGTTTTCATGTAATGTAAATGTCTTAAGGACAGATTGTTTTTCTGATAAATTGATCATAGTCAATTAGAAGATGTTTAACGTTATTTCCCAGAGTGCTACTCCATTCTTCCTACCATCTCCCCTCATTTCTTAGGTTCTAACTGGGAGCTTAGCAGTTCACCAGAAAGATGGTCTGCACTGACCAAATCTCACTGAGGGTGCACTACCAGTGAAACTCCAGAACTTTGTTATTCTAAATATTTGGCATCTGCCCAGACAATCCTAGATGAGCTCTTGAGGAAGAATGGATACAGCTGCAGAAGGGCTTGCCATTGCTTGGTGTAGTCTTAAGAAATAGGTGTACATGCTTTTGGTGCTGCAAGAAACAGGAAAGCTTCTGCATAAGGAGACATAAACAAAGAGAGAAACAAACATGTTGGCAGACATCTTCAAAAGGCTTAAAAAAGGAAAAACAAATCATTCCAAAGCTCTATTCCATGTGGGAAAATGTTTGCTTAACAGACACTAGGAAGATTTTATTGATCGTATATAATAACTCTTATTTCCATAGCGATGAGTGACAGACAGACAGAAAGTTACTACCTCAAATTTAGAAGAGCAATCAGTATTACTCTTGCCTTAGCTTTCCACTTATGTTACATGAAGATACATATCTGGTTTAAAGAAGAAAAAAAAAAAAATATTTCTTTTTTTTGTGAAATTCCTAGGGGATTTGGCAAGTATTTAATATATAAAATGAGGGAATTTTCTCTCAGAGTGGTCAGGCACTGGAATGGCTGCCCAGGGAGGTGGTGGAGTCGCCATCCCTGGCAGTGTTCAAGAGGCGCCTGGACGACGTGCTGTGTGATATGGTTTAGTGCCAGTGGTGGCAGTGGTGATTAGGAGACGGTTGGACTGGATGATCTTATAAGTCGTTTCCAACCTTGTGATTCTATGGTTCTATGAATTAATTAATAAGAGACTTGATTGCAGCATAAAACATTTTCTAAATGTGCTACATTTAGAAGTACCCTTGAAGATGCAGAAGAAATAAAACAATTGGGTAAACCAAGCTGGGTTAAACCCTGCTGACTGACAGGCAGTACCTGCTGCTTTCAGTGTTCAGGAACTTAGTCAGAGGGACCAGAATGAAGATTATTAACCAGCTCTTATGCACTGCCTACTCTCTTTTTTTGGGAGTGGTGGTAATTGTCAACATAACCTGCCATGAAATAAGCTCAGTTACTATTCTGTGAGCAGGTAATGCTACAAAAAGTTTTTTCTGCATTGAGCTTAAATGACAAATCAATGCAATTTAATGTCATACAGTAGTTATTACTTTTTATCTTCTGCAGCAGTACTTAATTTCCATAAAATATGATCTGTTCCATTCAATCTCCGTTTTATTCATTCTGTTCACTATCAGTTTGTAACAGTAAATTCTTTTCAATGAAATTCTTTCTAAACTTTGAAAGTCTGAGATCTATTTTAAGTATAGATATTTATATGTAGCTTATATGGTTTGTCCCTAGTTAAGACTTCCGAATTCTCAGACCTGTGATGAGACATAAGCCAGGAACACAAGAATAATCCACCTCTAACCAAACATTTTCTAGGCATCTTCTAATTTGTGATTAGATTACCACCTGCAGGTTTCAGTTTTCCACACATTCTGGTGGAAACCTAATCTGCCAGATACTTGAGTCTTCATATGTGAAATTTTTCACATCATTTTTGAAATTCTGCATGTCATCTTTTCCACATCAAAACTTGATACCATAGATTGACCAATTAACGACCAATGTTCCCAGTACTCAACCAGGAGTTCCCAGAACTTCTAGGGTTTAAACTATGGGTGTTTCCTGCATTTCCTTAAAACCAATATTCTGCTTTAAACAACTAGCTATCCTCTTCATCCTGCTAGGTTGGGTATATTTTGGAAGGCAGGGAGAAAGATAAACAATATTCAGTATGGGTTATAAGTTCAGATTGTGCAGAAAAATATTCTGCCTTGGACTTCCTGTGAAATTGTACCCTAACAGATTAAATGGATTCATGTTATTTCTCTAGACAAACACGTAAGTGATTTGTACAAAGTTCTGATGGAGTACTGCAAATGTTGATTTGAAAGTAGCTAGAAGCTACTTCCTTTCCTTCCTTTGCTCTTCTAAGCTTCCTATTTACTCTTTCAACTTCTACTTCTTCTTTACCCAGGTATAATCCCTCAAGTACTGCAGACATTAGACTCATGGAAATATGCTGTCATGTAGTGCTTTATGTCAACTGTGAATATTTCTCTTGGACTCAACTTGTTTTTTGTAGCTGCAGTTTTGATGTAACCGTTTCAATATTTCATTTTTATTGAGACAATTTTAAGCTCTTCTGCCCCTTTTTTTATTCTAAGTACAGTACCTTTTTATTTTAATGATAGTAAGAGAAAGACAGCTTCTGGTGAGCATTTAAATTCAAAATATCCCTGGGGGCAGTCTCTGCATCTCAGGTAGTGTGGGGCTACCTGAGGCTGCAGTGTTTATTTTCCCAGAGATAAGCCCATTAATTAATTCTTCTGTTGCCAGGCCATGAGATTCTTGGTTTCTCTTCAAATTTGAAGAATGAACAAAAGCCTCCCAATTCTCTATTCTCCATCTGAACCTGAGTCCACTTGCCCCACTCTCATTTCCTCGTATTCTTTCTACTTACCTTCCAAAAATGTATTTAGGAAGTGTGGACTCTGTCTTCTGGAAGATTACATGGTTAGTCCCATGACTTGGGCATGACTTAGGCAGAATGTAAAAGTGTTGTGCTTCCAATTTGTCAGCAAATGGAAGGAATGATGGGAATAACAGAATTAAAGTGATTCCCAAATGACATAATTCCAGGTAACTTAGCCATTTACTAAAACACAATTATACACGCTGACTATAAAATACAAGAGCATCTTCTTTTGCAAGCAGGCTGTATTGGTCTTCTGCTAACCTGACACACCAAAATTAAGGCGTGAAAGACAGTATTAGTCCAGAGATGCTTGCTGAGAGGCTGAAGGACAGTCTCATTATAGAGAGGAGTTAAGGTTGGTAATTAGAAACTGCTTTCAGATACTTCACTCCCTACCTGCTTACTAGCACCAAGAATCCCTCGCAGTCCATTTGTGCTCTTGGCAGCATCAGGATCATGCAGGTGGGTGGTGTTGTCTCTAAGTAGTATATTAGAAGACATCTAGCTTGCAGCAAAGTGGAGCTTTGCTGAGGCTGAAATAAGAAGGTAAGGAATTCATGTAGAGCAGGGATTGCCTGACGTTTACCATCAAAGAAAGAACAGCTCCTTTCATGCTGTAATCCAACCTCAGTTCCAAGCCCTTTTACATTGTGTCAACACTAAGCCATCTTTGACACATTTTTAAGAAAGACTAAGAACACAAACACTACTTTTGACTCAATGTAATTAAGAAATAATTCCCTGCAGCAATAATAAGTGTTTTCCTTTCATCTGTGAACTAAAATGAAAACACACGTCTTTTGCCAAAATGTTCCAAGGATATATTCAGACTTTGGGATATTTGCCCATAAAACTGTTAAAAATCTCCTGGTCCTATTCATGCTGTTCTTGTTCTGTTCATGATTTTTTAGAAGACATCTAAAGGCCACCAAAGTGATTCATGCCCTCTTCTGTATTGGAAAGGATGATTCCACTGTGTTTACCAAGAAGTATGCTGTTAAATGGTAGAGGCTACTTTGCCTGGGGTGGAAGTCTGAACTGTACAAGCTTTTCAGCAGAAAGATGGAGAATTTTAAATGCCCGGTTCAGACTCAACACTTGCACTGGAGCACATTCAAGGGGTGATGGCAGAGCAGTGTTAGAAGGAAGTTGAAGAGATACAGCTTAACTGGTACAACTGATGCCCTGATCAGTTCCCAGCACATTGGGAAGTGGTGACCTCCTCTTGCTGAAGGTTGTGACGGTAATCCCTCTCACAACCAGCTGCCAGCTGGTTATTATCCCCACTGTAGTGTTAGTATATAGGGAGTTTACAGGATGCTTGGGCTTAGAGGAAATGCAAATGTATAAGCACTTGTAGAACAAGTGAACAATTAGGTAGCTTCACATCAAACTGCTCCATAATTATTCCTGGGATTTGAGACCTGAAAAACTCCTAATTCCTCATCTATACTAAAAAAAAAGTGAAATGCTAAAATATTATGGAGTATTGGGAGAATAGGGTATTTATTTTAAATTTATGTGAGTTCAGGCTAAATTACATAAAAAGGTCATCTCTATGAGAATGAAAAAGTCATTAAGGAATCATCATCCCGTCACTTGTCAGATTAAACAGGATTCAACTTTTCACAGCATGTTGTGTTTGCTTGTTTTGATAGTGGTGACTCAGACTGTTTTTCAGTGAACACTGCATGAAATTTTTGATGCATTTTCCAATGAAACTACTTAATTGAAAATAATGTTTAGTGCAGACATCTTGTCAAGAACTTTACAGGTTCATATAATCTTACTGCTTCATCCAAAGAAGTAATTAAAAAATTAAGATGGTACACTTCAATTTTCTTCATAATTGATATAAATATCTAGCTTGCTCAGATGATTCTAATGACTATCTTACATTTCTGCAATAACAGAAATTTATTGAATGTTTTGAAAATATGTACACTTGCAGCAAACTTATGAAGACTGATTCTTCACTAATCAAAACTAGTATGAATCAGAGGTAACTGCTGAAATCAATGGACTTTGAATAATTGTAGACCAGTATAAGCAGCTCCTGCTTGTCAGATTTCATATTGCATTTCCACATCAGTGCCTGTATGAATGGTCCTATGAACTCAGTGAAGTTATTAAAATTGCCTAGAGCCACAGCAACCTTACAACACAAATAATGCAGGACTAGAGTTATGTCTATTGCACTTACATTTGTGCAAATTGGCAGTATCAGACTGTTCCGGTGTTTTTTTTTTTACAAAGAAATTATTTTATTGTGCAAATATGGAGAACTTAAGTTTATTAAAGCATGTATTTTAACGAAAGACTGAATTAATTTCAGATCAATGTATATTAAATTGAGTTTAATTTTACTTATTCCCTTACTTCAATTTCTGTACCAAGAAGCAGAAGTGATACCAATTGACACTGTAAGAGACTGTTAGTGAATTACTTCTTCAGAGAAAATTAGAGATGAAAATATAACCATAAATTTAGTTTTCTCTAGGGTTCATATCAGTTAAATTATTACAGGTCATCTTGACGACCTACAGTTTTATCAGGCACTTAACTAACTCTCATAAATGTCAACGTGTCAACATTCATTTATTGGTTACAGTGAGCTGTTAAGACAATGAAAACATTGTCATGTGTCAAAATTATGAGAGTCTCGAGCATACTAATAAAGTCGTCAAATTTCCACAATTGTAGAAAGACTTGTTAAAATACATCTGGGATAGATATAAATGCTTTACAGAAGAAGAGAGCTGATCCTTTCACAGCTGTACGGTGAAGACTTCCATGATCTGCAGAGTTCTACACATCAATTTAGTTTGTAATTCCAGGCAAATCACAATTATCTTCCTTGCCTCTCTGCCAGCTTTTGAGTGAAAAAACTTTAGAAACTCATCAGAGGGCAAGAATATGGGATTGAGACCTTGATTTTTGTGACCCTATATATATCTTTCAATTCACAGTCTGCATTTCCTTTTTTATAAATTAAAAAAAAAAAAAAAAAGAAAAAGAAAATAAAATGACTGCTTTTTTCATGTTGTGGTTTAACCCAGCAGGCAGCTCATACTCTTTTAGTAGGTATTTCCTGGGGTTTCTTTTCACATAGTTAAAAATAAACACTTCTGAAAATAAAAATGTCTGGAAGCATGATCAGAGAAAGAGCTGCTTCAGTTGAATCTGTCTGAGGATCTCTGACAAGCAGAATTAATTTTTTGTAGCAGCAATTGCTTCACATGCTGCAATGCAGCCTGTTCTCGAATATGCTGGAGTGATCTCAGGAACACTGAAAGTTACGGTTCTGGTAGGAGCCAGTTCCATCACATAAGAATGAAGTTACAACTTAGAGAGATTATTGTCTGCTTTTGAGGTGTTTATTGGACTTTTCCTATTGTACCTAAGGAACCACATTAAAAATTCTGATGTTTGTAACCAATGATTTCCATTCATCTTCTCATCTCCAGTGTAAATTTGAAGTGTTGACAAGCAGTTTTCAGAAAGTATCTCTCTGATTAATATTAGGTTAGAGGAGCTTGGGTTGAGAATGAAAGACAATCTTCAACATGACTTTCACAAAGAATTAACAGCTTCTGATACCATACTACAAATGACAGATCAGATAGGTGACATAGGATGTTAAGTAGAGATCACAGAGGTGGTTTCATTTTTCTTGTAACATTGAAAACTTTTAATACTTCTGCTCACATGGAGGAATTCAACTGCAAGAGGATGCTAAGAAAATTGTCCTCCCATACATAAAAATCAGGAGGAAAATCAGTAGCAGTTAAAACATCAGAGATAATTCAGTAAAACTGAGCATGACAACAGCATACGAGGTAAACAATTGTTACCTGGACACACTGAGAGGTTTAGACTGGTGTTAAAGAGGAGGCTGCCTACTGGGCTAGAAATCGCAAGTGGTGGAAAGAGTCCTGGGAAAAGCCAGTGGTCACTGCAACGGGCTGATTCTCTGTGATACAACACCCTCATTTCTTATACCTACTGTAGGTATTACGAGAAGCAAAGGAGGGGAGCATGGCCAAAGAGGAGAGATTTGATGTTCAATACCATCTGTCCTGTGAGGTGCCTCCAGCTTGATGCTGAAGAAGAAAGTTTATTTGATTGTACAGAGGTGGAAAAAAAGATAAAAGCACAGAGGGAACAAAAGTAGAAAACCAGAGGAGGACTGAAAGGGATCCAAAACTTCAGTAACAGAAAACAGGCAGGAACCACTGCCTCAAGACATCTAAGAAACTCCTGTGATGATCACATGTCCTGTTTAAGATGTCTTCTGTAAAATTTCTTAGGACCTACACTTAAACACTCTTTGTTTTTCTCTGCAAGAAATAAAGGAGCTTTTACACCTGCAGAAGTTGCCTTTTAGAACACAGAAATGACTAGGAAAAGCCAACTGTTTGCATTCTTTGCTATTTGGCCAGAATCCCATCCCCTGGCACACTCTTCATCAGCCATGAATTTTAGTAAAAATTCCTGTCAGTGAAGGATCTCTCATGGGAATTGCATACAGTATTAATGAATACCTGTTAGCCTGTTAGCCTGACCTCGGTGCCAGGGAAGGTTATGGAGCAGATCGTCTTGAGGGAGATCATGCGGCATGTGCAGGGTGACCGGGGGATCAGGCCTAGCCAGCATGGGTTCATGAAGGGCAGGTCCTGCTTGACCAACCTGATCTCCTTCTATGATCTAGTGACCCATCTGGTGGATGAGGGAAAGGCTGTTGATGTGGTCTACCTAGACTTCAGCAAAGCCTTTGACACTGTCTCCCACAGCATTCTCCTGCAGAAGCTGGCAGCCAGAGGCTTGGATGGATACACTCTTGGCTGGGTAAGGAGCTGGTTGGAGGGCCGGGCACACAGAGTGGTGGTGAATGGAGTCAAATCCAGCTGGCGACCGGTTGTGAGTGGTGTTCCCCAGGGGTCGGTGCTGGGGCCTGTCCTCTTCAATATCTTTATTGATGACCTCGATGAGGGCATCGAGTGCACCCTCAGTAAGTTTGCAGATGACACCAAATTGGCTGGAAGCGTGGATCTGCCTGGGGGTAGCGAGGCCCTACCGAGGGATCTGGACAGGCTGAACAGCTGGGCTGAAGCCAATGGGATGAGTTTCAACAAGGCCAAATGCCGGGTCCTGCACTTCGGCCACAACAACCCCAGGCGACGCTACAGGCTTGGGGCGGTGTGGCTGGAGGACTGCATAGAGGAAATGGACCTGGGGGTATTGATTGATGCTTGGCTGAACATGAGCCGACAGTGTGCCCAGGTGGCCAAGAAGGCCAATGGCATCCTGGCTTGCATCAGAAACAGTGTTGCAAGCAGGAGCAGAGAGCTGATTGTTCCCTTGCATTCAGCACTGGTGAGGCCGCACCTCGAGTACTGTGTCCAGTTTTGGGCCCCTCACTGCAAGAAAGATATTGAGGCCCTGGAACATGTTCAAAGGAGGGCAACAAAGCTGGTGAGTGGTCTGGAACACAGGCCATATGAGGAGAGGCTGAAGGAGCTGGGAATGTTCAGCCTGGAGAAGAGGAGGCTCAGGGGAGACCTCATTGCTCTCTATAACTTCCTGAAGGGAGGTTGTAGTGAGCTGGGGGTCGGCCTCTTCTCTCGTGTCATTAGTGATAGGACCAGGGGGAGTGGCTTCAAGCTACGGCAGGGGAGATTCAGGCTGGACATGAGGAAGTATTACTTTTCAGAAAGGGTGGTCAGGCACTGGAATGGCTGCCCAGGGAGGTGGTGGAGTCACCGACCCTGGGGGTGTTCAAGGAAAGGCTGGATGTTGTGTTGAGGGACATGGTTTAGTAGGAGCTATTGGGAATAGGTGAACGGTTGGACTGGGTGATCTTTTAGGTCTTTTCCAACCTTGGTGATTCTATGATTCTATGATTCTATGAAGACTTCTAATTTCTTGAGGACTGCTTTGAATATGAGTTTCATTTGAAAAGCATTAACTCTTTTGCTGATATTGATAGGCTTTAATCTCTGTCAAAGCTTTAAAAAGAATTTGCAATTTTAATATTTATATTGGAATGGATGGGAGACCATAGTCTGCAATAATTTATTTTGCAGCTAAATCTCAATTGGGTGAAACCACAAATGATCAGTACTAGCATGCTTCCAACTTTCAGTAATTTTCCTTTATTAACCCAATATTTGATTTTGAGTATAAATATAGGATACAAACTCAACCGTTCTGTGATTGTGTTTTAATAAATTCATTTTTCTGAGCATATAGCTGAAAGTCATCATGGAACGAGGCTTGATGCTGGATTTCACCCTTGTTTTCTTTAAAAAGTAAAAAATAAAATGGTCCCAATCTGGCACTATAGAGCTTCTACTGTACAAATTATCGATGTCATATAGCCTTTCTTTAGTCTTCTTGTGGGCCTCAGATAAGTTTTTATTCCCTTTATGAAAGAAGATTGCTCTTCCTTCACAGAAAACAAAACTCATCAGCTTAAATCATAAATCTTACTCAAGTCTGTTGAATACCGAACACAAGAAATGTGAGAAATCAGAAATTATATCCAAAGATGGTGTTGTTGAACTCTGGGCATAACTCGTACAAAACAAAAGGCTGCTGTGTAGGTCAAATAGCAAGAGAAGTGTCCAGGACGTCTCAATTGAGCTCTTGGGTCAAATGATATGTGTGTTACCATGGTCACAAAATACTAATTTGTATTTTCCAATCTTGTAATTAGAAATCTGATCTTGCCTTGCTGTTACTTTGTTTTTATTCAGAGGCTTAAGGTTGAAGATGAGCTTAAGATTGAAGATGACTCCAGGCAAGACTAACATACTTACGATATGGGTTTTTTTCATATAAACTCATGCACTGTCCCTTTGCCCTTCACTACCGACTCACAGTCTCGAAAAATGTTAGTGGTCCATTGTGCCATGCAGAGATCAGATAGCAGCATCTGAGTTTTGGGTTTCCATGTCAGGCCCTGGCCTAAAATTCCATCTTGACTCGATCTTTGTATTCAATTTCAGTGCATTATGATATTCTCAATCCATCGTGTTCCAGCTTTCAAAGCACAGCAGTGATGAGATCTTGCTAACATTGCTGCTGAAAATTTGATTTCACAAGTTTTACTAAGTTTATTGTGAATTAGACATGCTAAGACATGTGCAATTTATTCTTCCCTTCAGTGCAAGGGCTTTCAGTCACATCGCTGTAGTGACCAACTCAGGGAACTCAATGTCTTCATTTCATTTAGGAGACTGAGCTTTGCTCAACCTGGGGACCCAAAAATATGTATGTTGTCTTCAGACTAATGTGTAAAAGAATTAAAAGGCTTTAAATGACAAAATACTCATTCGAATAAGAAATAGGATCTTGATTTTTGTGAGATCTTAAAAAAAAATTACTAAGGCTGTGATGGATATTGCATTGAAAATCTTTACAATTAAAGATAGGAAATTTGAGAGAACTCCTTGAGAGCGCCCTGCTGAGAAGGACTTAGAAATTCTGGTTGATGGAAAGCATAAGAGGAACCAGCAGCATGCGCTTCCAGCCCAGAAGGCCAGTGGTATCCTGGGATCCATCAGAAGAGGGGTGGCCAGCAGCAAGAGAGAGGTGATTGATTGCCTCCCTCTGTTCTGCCCTCTTGAAGACTAAGTTGGAGTACTGCATCCAAGTCTGGGGACCCCAACACAAAAAGAATGTGGAGCTGAATGAAAAGAACGAAGGAGCAGCAGAGATGGAGTGCCATGGGCTGACTGCAGCCCCCATTCCCCATTCCCTGTTCTTCACAGGGGCAGCAGGTAAAAGAGAGTAGATGGAAGGAAGAAGTCTGTAATTTCCTTTTAGTTCTCACTGCTCTAGGCTGCTAGTAGTTGGAAATAAATTATACTAATGTTCCTATGCTTAGTCTGTTTTGCCCATGATCATAACTGGTAAGTCATTTCCCGGCCCCCAGCTCCAGCTGAAAGGTGAGATTGGACCATGAGTGAAAGTAAAAAGGCAAGAAGGCTTCACAGTGACTGAGAATAAGGGGGGTGAAGGGGAATAGTTAGAGATAGTTTATAGAAACAAGAATGTAGAGCCTGTTAGAAAATAAAGGATGGCAGACACTGTGTCTGAGTTAGTGAGGGGGATGAAGGCCATAAAGATAAGGGTTTGAGAACAGCCCGAAGACATTTGACAGGGAGGTGATTAGATGTCCACAGGGCAACAAGAAACCGATTTGGGGGGATGGCCCCCCAAAGGCCAGGAGTTTACAGCAAGAAAAGTCAGAAGCCTTCACAAGGAAGGCGACAAATATTCATCCCACTACCCACTACACATGCAGAAGAGAAGAGGGTCTGCATACTAATGAACCTTCAGGGATGTAATGAATGTGTATTCAAATTCCAGGACAACTATTGATTATGTATTAGTTCAGCCTATATCTGTAGCACGAGTTTTCCAGACGGTGTGCAAGCTAGGCAGATCTATCCCCCTTGCACCCAGTGTCTGCGCAGCACTGAATAAACCATACCTGCTTTATAACTACTTTGTGGTTATAGAGTTTGATTCCGCACATCACAGCCATGAGCCTTTTTTCATCATATTTTCTCCCTCTAAAATTTTGAGGAGGGGGAGTGAGAGAATGACCCATTAGGGTGAGACCACTATGCTTAAAATTCAGTCTGGCAAACTCAGAACTCCGTACAAGAGACAGAGGAAGAACTGACCTTCTTCTCTTCACAACCACATTTCTTAGTACTCTATAGTTAGCGCATTCACCTGAAGTAGGGTGATCATAGTTCAAATCCTCTCTCTGCCTGGAAGGAATGCTTTCCAAAAGTTTATATCTTAGAACTATACTTATGATGGCACTTGATTCAGGAGGTTCATACTTATCTTCTCCAAATAAATCTCTTTCATTTTACCCATGTAAAACCCATGGAAAAAGTACATTCTAAGGGAGAACTTTCTCATCCTCTCATTTGTTTTTTCCTACCCCAAAGAGCCTTATTTCTGGAAAGGAGAAGACTTTTAGCCTGTCCTGAGTAAGAAGGGAAAATGAAAATCAGTATGATTTGTGCCTGGACTCACATCCAGGCAGAAGTCCATCACAGAGATGTCTACACAAAGGAAGAGTTTGAAGAACTGTGTTTTTCATTCTATCCCTCTAATGCGTCTCATAATTACGTTAAATCTCAGAGAAAGGAACCTGCTTTGTCTGCCTCAGTTCTCACCCTGAGCTGTGCTAATGGTCCAAGGAACAGTGGCAATGATGGGCTATGCCATGCTCCAGGCCGGGTTAGTTGCTGTAGTTACTGTTTGTTTACTCCCTCACCAAAAACATGTTAATTCAATTTAAAAAAGATATTGAAGTTTATATTTGATACCTGGGAGGAGTACAGCTATAAACTTATACAGTCTCTGTATTTTTACTTGCTTTTGTTATCAATGATGAATCATTCCCTGTTTCATCTTTCTGGCAAGGGATACCTACAGACAACACTGTTTTTTTTATAATTATCCCACTGTAGTTCATGCAATAACAGACAATGGAAAAAAATGTCATTTAGTTCATTATGTGCTAGAAATACAATCATATAATTGGGAATATACTTAATGTGTCAGTACGTTTTCAGTTAGTCATTTGAAATTGTCACTTACAACAATGCAGTTGTAATTTCAGGAAAATTAGAAGACTTTAAACAAGCAAGTATATAGAAAGGGCTTGGGAGCTGGAAAAAAGTATATTAATATTAATACATTATTTAGAAAAAAAAAGACAACTAAAAACAAAACAAAACTTTCTATTTGTTCTTCATTCCTGTCATTATCTTTGAAATTTGCCTCTCAAAACTCAGACAACTTATTAGAGAGTACCTACATGGAAATAAAAGTATATTTTTACTGAAAATTTTCCAGAATTTTGGTCAGATTTAACAATCCTCTTAAACCATAGATTATGTAAGTATTTGACTACCAAGCTGAATAGTAAATATTTGTTCTTTTGCTCATTTGAGTTGTTCCTAAGACTTTCAGAGAATCTTTTTGTATCTTTAATCAGTGTTCAAGTGGAAGAAATTTAAACATTAAGTACTAGTTCTGTAGGAATTTAACCATCAGTTCAACTTACATTATGTGCAATCAGAATGAAAAACAAAGCTTTTCATCAGCATCATGAGCTTTAAGGCTTAGATCTCTTGTTCTCATTTTCTGTTTTGTACTGGTGATTGATGGTGTTATGAAAATGAATGTACATCTTTTTAAAATTCAGAAAGGATTCAGGCATGTTGTGCATTCTTTCCATCTCTCTGGTTTTTGTTTTGTTTTGTTTTGCTTTTTAAATGGTTGGTATTCATTGTCTGGGACCATACAACAGAAGCTGTGTTTTCCAGACTAGATGCTAACAAGTTTTGACCTGATCTTTGCCAAATAATATGACTCCTTATCTGCTTTTATTCAGTTTTTACTCATTTCCTTTAAGTCAGAACTTTATTAAATGTTTTCTTTCAGCTTAAACCATAATAATGACTTTGGTCTGTTAGTTGCGCTATATTTCTTTTAGTTCTAGTGTAGTCTTTGTTTTAACCAAAATGCAAAATATTTTTTTAACCTTTTGTTTATCTTTTCCTGACTCTAGTATTTCCACTATGTTGAAGATCAAATTCTAGGCTGTGGGATGAAATTTGATGTTTTTGCACTAGAGAAGGACATATATTGTGTGATGATATGCTTTTCTGAAAAAAAAAAAAAAGAAAAGAAAAAGACTCAGGGACATACTGGGGCATAAATTTATCGTACAAGAGAATCCTGAGTTATTATAGACTTCATTATTTTTTTCTGAAGAGCTTATCTATTTTGAATACTGCCTATTTTCCTCTAGGTCTGAGAGTGCCTGTATTTTTAAATTACACCCATTTCTACAGTGAAATCCAGAACAGACTTTTCAAAAATCAATATTTTCTTTTAAAGCCTGCTCTCATCCTTTCCTAGTGCAGAAAGATGATAATCCCTCAACTATCAAGAAAGATTTGACTCTGTGCACAGTTTCTGTGTTATGGAAGAAAATCAATCAATTATAGCCAGACATTATCATTGTGAAATTATATAACTATCATGCTAATTAGTTACATTTGCATATGAAAAATAAATGCTTGGAAAAACTGTTAAGGAGCTGTGAATATCCCACTGTCCTATTCTTACGTAGAATATACATGATACCATATTGGTAGCATTTTGATGTATTCTAAATTGTTATTTCCAATGTTCATGTAAATATGAACAAAATGCTTAATACAGTAGGGATAATTTCCCTTACCATTTGCACTACCTTACAGTGTAGGCATCCTTTATGTCACAAATCTAATTTTGCAGACCTGTGGGAACTTAAAAAACTCAGACAAATATTTGTATAATCACTATGTCTAAATTCATCATTTTAACAGCTCGGCAAACTTCAAAGAAAAATGAAATCAATTCTAGTAGAATAAAAGCTTAAGTTATTGATTTGAATGCTCAGGACAAATGACAAAGAAAAGGTAGACACAAGAAAACTAAAATTGAAAGTGCACTTAACATTGATTTCTGTTGGAATAACAACTCTATAGAGCTCTGCATGACTGAAGAATTGAAAGTAAAATCTCCACTTCCAAGATACAACACTGCAGGGAGCAGCACTATCCTGGTTCACATAGAGAAGTTGTGCTGGAGATTATCTTATGCAATTAAAGTAAGTTTAGGGAATGCATATCATTTAGAAATAACATTTGGTAATGTTAAAAAAAAAAGAGACATTCTCTATGAATCCTGTTTCACTTTTATCATTGTAAAATCATGGCTATTACATTATTTCTACAATAAAAACAATTTTTCAGATATTTCTTGATAGTTCTTTCCCTTTTCCTCTTGAATAATTAAATAATTAAGATAAACTAACTGTATTGCAGACATGATTTGCTCTGAGTGAGAAAGCACATGAATCACTGATGCAATTTTGATTGTAGCTGGGTAATTTTTGATATGCAAATATTTGTTATGATGTTGATTTTTCATTCTAGGTTTACCTGTTGGCTTAAGAAGACAGCTGAACTGAAATTTTCTCCGATTTCTCTCTTTGCAAACATTTCCAAGTCCAACTTATTACATCTCTTTATGAATTACACAACAAAAAAACATAAGTCATGATAAGTGAATGACTCCCAACATTGAGTACACATAATGTATTTGAGAATGAATCGTAGAATCTTTGAATCATAGAATGGTTTGGGGTGGAAAGGACTGCTAAGATCACCTAGTACCAACCCCCTGCTATAGGCAGGGACACCTCCCACTAGACTAGGTTGCTCAAAGCCCCATCCAACCTGGCCTTGAACATCTCTGTGTTGATAGTCTACGCAGATTTTTGGTAAGAATTCATTAAGAGAAAAGTGTTACTCATCAAAAGAGGTTTTGTGTTCACAGTGTAAAATACAAAAACAAAGAAATGAAAAATTTAAATGCTAATAACCCATATTTCTTTGTTAGTAAGAAGGAGTTCACATAGGTCTGTAAATCACATGATATCCTCTTTCCTTAGAGATAATTGATCCTAAGGCCCTAGAGAACCTGATCTAAAAAGTGATGTTAATGTATTACAATTATACGTTTTTTTACTGTCACACTTGTGAAACAAGTTACAAAAATTATTCATGATGTTCATCAAAATTTTTAATCTGAGTTTATTTTTTCATAATTTCTATTTTAATTTTACCATGTTATGGTCTAGATTTCATGCATCTCAAGATAAAAAGTATAGTAATTTTCTCTTTTTATTTATCTTATTTTGGTGATTATGGCTCTCCTGTGGTTTATCTCAGTTGTTTAGCCACAACAGCAATATTGAATTTATAACAGTATTGGAAATGGGACAATCTAGCTTTAAGAGGGAATAATCTATGTGACAAATGCACTCTCTATTCCTTAATTTAATCAGAATGGATTGCTGAATTATCATTTGAAAGAATGATAATAATGTTCTTAACAAAGAGGGAGCACACAATTTTCTTTTCTAATTAATTGCGTCTGAAAACAAATCCTGGTGAGAGAAACACCAATAAAAACACAAACAATCGGTGACAGAAGACTTACCAAGTCATTGAAGCAGAATGAAATAAGGTAGAGTTGGGTTTCTTATGCTGAATTGTCAGTAATAGACCTGAATCAGTAAAAGTTATTAACATGTGTTAATATGATTTAAATGGAAGTGCCCTTTTAAATGGAAAAATGAAATAGCAAAAAGAGATATCTCCGTTAAGCAGCACTTTATCTTAATGCTATGCTCAGATAATGATCACTAATCAGATGTTGCACATTATCTAACACTGTTTATACCTACCAAAATATACAAAATCAGCATAATAAAAGAAAGCAAGACTCTGAAGTTCAAAGGAGAAGTACATTTATCTTTCTTTTGTATTTGAATTTCTGCTCTTTTTCTCACAGGGAAGTCGATTTTATTGTTTCAGAGACTGCCTTAAGCTGTAGCTGTAGGACTAGGTAGAGTGTAATCATTTCATCTCCTCAAAACAAACAAACAAAAAAACAGAAAATAAACAAACAACAACAACAAAAAGCATGCTTTGGCATTCAGCATGCTCTTGTGAATTGGATGCAAACACCAAAACTTGGCAGAAGGGGCAGTGAACAAAACAGAATAGTTCAGATAGAATGGCATTTTATGCTAAATTCCTCAGTGACAAGATTTTCTGGGTCTGAGTTGTGTGGAAACAAATCTGTTACTGCTAAAGAATCCATACTGAACAATACCAAATTGAAAACAACTATTTTATTCGAAAACTGCTTGCTCTTTCTAGTTCTCATTAAGAAATATGTTATCCTCAGTGAACATAAGTTAATCTTATCTACCTGAGTCACAGAGGGAAAACTGTATTTGATTCCAATCGATTAGTGCAATATTTAAATGCAGAATTGCAACCACTAAATTGCTCTTTAAAGCGTATTATCAGCAGTTTTTATTGAAAATGTAATAATTCTAGAAGTGTTGATAACACTAATGCTGTGTATTTGTAGTAGTCTGAAAAGCAGCAGAAGACAGAAAGTTGTTTTATCAGTAGCTGGGGCACTATGAGTTAGTTAGCCTTGTTCACATTCTTCCTAACCCTGGTACTTGTGTGAAAAATTGAAGGTGAGACTTTTTTATAGAATTATATAATATTCTCTCTCCTTGGAGTCAACCAGATCTCGGACCTTAAGGAATCCAATTTAACTGACCTTGCTCAGGCCACTGCTGGAATAGAAAAAAATATGCACACAGCTTAATCATTTGAGGAGGTGTTTGGATAAGGTTTGTCAGAGAAAGATTTCAATACAAGCCACTTTCTAAAAGCTGATTGTAATGTATTACAATTTTTTTTATTGCCACATTTGTAGGACAAGAAACAAAAATTACACATCTTGTAGAGTATTAAATAACTTGTAATACACTTCTCTATATATGAAAATATGGTGATTACTCAAATATGTAGCAAAGATCACTGATTTTTTTCATTATAAATCAGAATTTAGTAGCAACAGTATCCTTTTCAAATTCACAATCATTCTCAGAATTGTATTTCACAGGAAGATCTGGAGTACTGCGTCCAGTTCTGGGCTCCCCAGTACAAAACAGACAGGGATCTCTTGGAAAGAGTCCAGCAGAGGGCCACAAAGATGGTGAGGGGCCTGGAGCATCTCTGCTATGAAGAAAGGCTGAGTGAACTGGGTCTGTTCAGCCTTGAGAAAAGAAGACTGAGAGGGGACCTGATCCAGGTCTATAAATATCCAAGGTGTGGGGGGCAGAATGGCGAGGCCGGACTCTTTTCAGTGGTGAGTGGAGACAGGACAAGGGGAAACGGCCGGAAACGGCAGCATAGGAAGTTCTGCACCAATGTGCGCAAGAACTTCTTTACAGTGAGGTGACGGAGCACTGGAACAGGCTGCCCAGGGAGGTGGTGGAGTCTCCTTCTCTGGAGATGTTCAAGACCTGCCTGGATGCCTACCTGTGCGACCTGCTGTAGGGAACCTGCTTTGGCAGGGGGTTGGACTCGATGATCTCTGGAGGTCCCTTCCAACCCCTACAATTCTGTAAGATGTAGCACCGCTTAGAAAAAAAATTATGAATCTTGCAAACTTCACATTTTACAAATGAAGCAGTTCACTTTGCTAATTTGAGGCAAGATTTTTTTTCTTCAAAGATACCTTAACAAGATCCTCAAAAATCAAATAAACTGTCTTATACCAGATGAAAGATTTCTTTGTATCTGAAATAACTTTCATCTTAAAAAAAAAAAAGATTGACTTGAAATGTTAATTATGAAACTGTAAACAGAATCAATTGCTCCAAGAGAAGAAACTCAAATATGCTTTAATCAGAACAGCATTAATCTTTCTCTGAGAGCAGGCTAAAGCAAGCTGTGAAGTGCCCTTTGATTTGCAGATTGAATAGTTAGAAATGTATGCTCTAACAGACTGATATTAAACATCTGAATTAAATCACAAATAATCCAATCAAAAATAGAACCTGCAGGGGTTGTGACCTCATCATCATCTTGCAAAACTACAGGAACTGTATAAAAATTCTAAGCCTTGACAAAACACTGCCAACTCTCTCAAAGACTCACAGATGTGCTATCCAAAAGCAAATTGCTTATTTTTTCCTGTTTATTCATACCTGAGCAATGAAAAATGCTCAGAAAAACATATCCAAGGGAAAGAAATGGAACTGAGAGAAATATTTCCATAAAGGGAGAAAAACACACTGGTTATTTTTCAATACTGGCCTTTCTATATCTAAGGGGGAGCTCCAGGAAAGAAGGGGACAGAATCTTTAGCAGGTTCTGTGGTGATAGAACAAAAGGAAATGGTTTCAAACTAAAAGAGGGTAGAACTAGGTTGAATATAAGGAAAGTCTTTTACATTGAGGGTGGTGAGCCACTGGAACAGGTTGTGCAGAGGTGTGGCGGAAGCCGCATCCCTGGAGACAATCAAGGCCACACTGAATGGGGCTCTGAGCAGCCTGACTGAGCTGCGTATGTCCATGTTCATTGCAGGGGAGATGAATTAGATGGACATTAAATGTCCCTTCCAACTCAAATATTCTATGATGCTGTATTTCTATGATCTTTTCCACTTGGTGATTCTTCAGCAATCCATGTGAACTTTTTTTTAAGCTTTGTCAAATATCTGTTTTGCACAATATACAAATCTCTGTTTTCAATAGGTATGGTGATAGCTCAGTACAACCACTAAACAAATACAGAGAAGGAGCCATAATGAATAGAGAAAATAAGACCTGTGCATAGAGGAAAACTAAAAATATCATGGAACAAGGACCTCGTTTTCCAGTCTTGCTGAATTACTTTGTTGACTACAGTGGAAAGTATGAAGCCATCACTTCTGAATGGAAAAAAAAACTACCTTGGCTGTGTACAATTTACTGAACTCCAAGAAGCATACTTCTTGAATGCTATGTGGGACATACCCTGAAGTATTTGCCACTGGTTCTGAGTGCATTTCTAGCAAAAATGTTCCTATTTACATTCACTAGAATGATCAACCAGTTCTATCTTTACTACTCATACCTTTCTCTCCACAGCATTTCTGCAGTGTCAAGAGAGTTTCAGCTGTACAGTGTGATTTGGATCTCTTGCTTGAGCACTGTCAAATGCATAGATATGAGATAGCTATGCATTGAAAATTTACTTCAAAAGTATTTTTTTTTTTGCTGACAGAACTGCCATAACTAGATAATAGAAACAAACGAATGACAGGAAGAACCAAGCTGAAGCAAAGTAAGATCAAAGGTGTTTTCAGGTTACCTGAGATTCAGTACAGAGTAAGGCTAGTGGAATTACTTGCTCAGCTGAGAGGGGCAGCACAAAGATGGAAAGCACATCAAGAGGAAAACAAAAAAACCTCAATCAATCACAGTTAGGGGCATCATTTAGCTTTACTGCATCTGGAAGGAGTAAAAACAGCAACCCACAGTGAAAGGAGAAAGCAGAGTAACATAAAAGTATAACCTTTTCAAACACATTTTTTTTCTTGTTTTTCATATCGGCTCAGTGTAACTACATAGAATCATGGAATCATAGAATCACAGAACATTCTGAGTTGAAAGAGACCTACAAATATCATTGAGTCTTATTTCTTTCTCCTCACAGAACCAACCAAAATTCAAACCTTACATCAGAGAGCGATGTCCAGATACTTCTCAAACTCCAGGATCTTGATGCTATGACCATCTGGGGAACCCAAGTCAATCCTCCGCTAATGTTCTCTTGGGTCCTGCCACTGTTAGCAGATAGTAGAGATCAGTGCTGTTCCTCCACTCCCCTTGTGAGCAGCTATAGGACCTCATGAGGCCTTAGCCTCTTCTGAGCTGAACAAACCAAGCGACCTCAACCTCTCCTTAAACATTTTGCCCTTCAGACCCTTCATCATCTTTGTAGCCCTCAACAAACATGGTCTAGTAGCTTTATGTCCATTTTATATTGCTGTGTTCCAAACTGCACTCAGTGCCAGAATTGAGGTTGCACCGTGCAGAACAGAGTGGGACAACCCTTCCCCTCACCCAGTGGCCTCATTTATTTTAGGGTATGGTTCGGCATGTTGACTGCCAGGCACACTGCTGACCCATGTTCAACTTGTCCATCTGCATCTGTCATGCATGTCATAGTTCCATGCATGCACTAGATCCTCTTTATTTTTCTTATCAAGACAATGTATATGCCAAAGACAAGATATATATATATAAGTAAGTATAAGTATATATATATATACATATATATATATATTTTTTTTTCACAGGGATACTAATGTAGCTCAGAGTTTGTTGATTCACATACTTCTCTCAGGATCACCAAAGTGGATGAGAAAAATGGCAGGATAGATTTTTGAAAATGTAAGTGCTCTTCTACACTTAACATCAGAAACTCAGTAACAGATTCAGTTGTTCTCTTGATGTGAATTCTAGTGCTTTAACAACAACAGCAACAACAAACAAAAACAAACAAGAATCCTCCACATATTAAATGACAACTATGTTTCAGTACAAATTTGTTTTTGTTTGCTTACTCCATTTTATCAAAAAAACTTTTTAAATGGACAAGTAACTGTACCTAACAGGATGTTCAGTGAATAGACAAATATTTATAGTGTGGTGGGTGAGGGGGATTGGGAGGTGGGGAACAAAAAAAAAAAAAAAAAACACCCCAAAAACAAGAAAACCTGGACTACTATGCAATTTTCATTATAAGGTAAATCCACACAGATTTTTGTAGACAAAACTTATCGGCCTTGTGTCAATCTGCTTGAAAATTGCTGGCATCTGGCTTTTTTTGTGTTCTTATAGCAGTTTTCAAAGGACCAAAGCCTATTACCCTGCACACTGCACTGTGCCTACAAGACTTCCAGTTATTTGTTAGCACAAATAGTAAAATTTTGTGTCTAATCTGCAATAAAGGTAAACTATCTTTGGTGTATGCTTATATGTAAGATCTTATACTGGAGTACATGCAAATATATATTCAGAGACAGTTACAAATTAGCTGTCTTCTTCTGAAGGTAAACTGGTTTGAAGGACTTCCTGCAAGTCAAACACAAAACCCATCTCTTGGCTGTAAAATATAATACCTATACTGATCAGGAAGAAGAGAGCTCACAATGAAAGGTTTGTGCAGGAACATCAGTAGTTCAGATGGACGCAATTAACATTTTGTAAGCTGGATGGAGAGACTGCTTGGTAGGATGCTCATCAAAAAGTTATTTCAGTGAGCAGCAGTGCCATATCTGTTTCCTGCTACTGCCCATCTAAGTCCACAGGAGGAATCTCTGCATCACATTCCAAGTGTGTTGTTTCTAATCATGCAGATACCTTTCAAAATTAATTTACAGACTCAATATCAAATTTATTTAATCTGAAGCAGTTGGTGCCAGATTATATTACACTTTAGAGACAATTGAGGCAGTAACAACTTCCTTAGTGACAACTGAGGCAGTTGAGGCACCTCTTTTCCTTGAAAAAAAAAACACATTTGAATAGGCAGAAAAAGAGAGCAAATTTATTTTTTAGAAATCCGTAGCAGGCCAGTAAGATTTATTATTTTATCACAGGAAGTTTTATGCTTCCTTGAGGCTTGTCACCAAAGGTGCGTGTGTGTGCATATTGCACTATGAACAATGAAACACAAAAGTTTATAATCCTTTAAAACTTGATTTCTGCTGCTCGTTTATAGACAGAGAGCATCTTATTGTAACTTTGAAGCTCTGTAAATCAGAAATCAGGAAAGATTTACTCTTTAATGTCCTGAACCTTAAGTCTGCAGGTGTCAGCTGTATGTTTCTGAGGTAATCGTTGGAACAAGGCTAGTAAGTCTGCTCTGTGAGCTCTGCTCACAGGAACAGGACACATAGGGATTAGCCATGTATAATTGCCTCAGCATTGCAATAAATTTTCCTCTGCCTCAGGGAAGGTATGCTATGCTTTGACATTTATCCATACTAAGACCAATACCATCCCACACCAGCAAAACGCATTTGAATTCAGAATGAGCTATACAAGTGATGGAATTATAGAATCCTTAGAGTTGGAAGGGACATTTAAAGGTCATTTAGTCCAAATCCCCTGCAATTAACCGGGGAATCAACAGCTAGATCAGGTTGCCCAGTGCCTGATCCAGCCTTGCCTTGAAAGACTCCAGGCATGGAGCTTGCGCCACATCTTTAGGCAACCTATTCCAATCCCTCAGCACTCTCACTGTAAAACACTTTTTCCTTATATCTGACCTAAATCTACTCTCGTTTAATTTGAAATAATTTCCCCTTGTTCTATCACAACAAACTGTGCTAAAGTGTATGTCCCCTTCTTTCCTGTAGTTCCCCTTTAGATACTGAAAGGCCACTCTCAGATCTCCCTGAAGCCTTCTCTTCCCCAGGCTGAACAGTCCCAGCTCTCTCAGCCTGTCTTCATAGGAGAGGCGTTCCATCCATTGGATCATTTTTGTGCCCCTCCTCCACATCTGTATAGCTGTACCTAAAAATCTTTGGATTTCTCCAAAGGCTGGTAAGATCATGACTGCATGAAAGACAGACTAGTGTGCTGAAGGACCAGAGGCAAAGCTCTGATATAACCATGTCAAGTAAAATAAGCATAGATGAGCAACTCTATTGGGGTTGCAGGGAAGAAGAGAACCCATCAACAGCACTGCAACAAGAGGAAGCCTGTAGAAAGTGATAAGATCTCTCCTGAGCCTCCTCTTCTCCATACTGAACAATCCCAATTCTTTCACCCATTCCTCATAAGACTTGTGCTCCAGTCCACTCACCAGCTTCTTTGCCTTTCTCTGGTTATAATCCATGGCCTCAATGGCTTTCTTGTAGTGAAGGGCCCAGAACTGGACTTGCTACTCAACATGTATTCAACTCTGAAAGGACAAAAAAAAAAAAAAAAAAAAAAAATCCTAAAAAAAAACAATTGATCAAATATGTTGTTTTTTGATGGAGAAGTCCTTCAAAGCATGCAATGAAGATAATCCCAGTTCTCCATATTCACAAGTAGTACTGAAGCACATTCAATCTCAAAGCTGGATGGTGGGAACATAGCTTCATGCCATCTGTACTGTGTGACAGGAAGACTCTGGCAACCCTTCATTGGCATTGCACATATATCCAGTCTGATTTACTTCTCCTTCATATTTCCTAGGACTATGCAAATTATCAGCACAGGCACATGGGAGGAGTTTGCAAACCTGGGGCAGCTCACAATCCTAGAAATGCCCCAGTACAGAAGGTCTTTAGGAAAGTGTGCTCAATCTGCTTTTTGAGCTGTAGAGCTGGATGCTACTTGGTTATGATTCTTGAATTCTGGTTAGCTCGGTGCCATCAGCACTTCCTGAGGGAGCCTGTTTAGTGCCCATCCACACTCTGATGAAGAGCCACTTCCTAACACACACCTGATGGTCCCCTGACAGTGTTCCATGATGTTCCCTCAGGTCCTGTTGCTGTCCAGAGAGAATAGTTCAATGATGGCCCTCCGCTCCTTTCTGTGAGGGGAGCTGCAGGCCAAAGGCCTCCCCTCATCCTCCTCTGCTCTGGGCTGAACAAACCAAGAGACTTCACCTGCTCCTCGTACGCTTTCTCCTCTCAACACTTCACCATCTTTGTAGTCCTCCATGGACACTCTTTTTGGTTCCATGGTGGCCAAAGCTCATCATCTGACACTGTCTTTAAATCAGTTCATTATACAGAAACTATTTCAACTGAGATATTAAAAAGCAAAAAATATATTAAAAAAATAAGAAAGTAGTTCTAGAATGTATGTATTTATTATAATAATATAGTAATCATATATAATACATAATATAATCAGTATAATATAAAAATTCAAAACAATAATTTAACATATTGAATGCATTTTTCTTCTCACATCTACTAGGTAAATAAGGAGTTTTACAAAAATAATCATTTGGCATTTTATAGACAAAGATAAAATTTTAGCAAATCTTTGGCCTTTTAGTTAAAGCATCTAGGCACTTCTTTTTGATCCTCTGCATGTTCAGCAATTTCCCAAAAGGCTTTGGTTTCACCAAAATTACAACGTAGAATTGAACAAAACTACTTTTAGCTCTCCCTGGAGTGTTCCTCCCACCATTAATCTTGATACAATACACATCTGTGTCAAATGGGCCAAAAACTGTCTGGGAAAAGGGCCTGAAGATGCTTCAGATCCTCTGAAATGACTTCTTTAGTCAAGTTTAATTTAAGACAAGTACTGAAGTAGTGTTGGAAATGTATTGACATTTTCTGTACTGAAATGAGATTCTGGAGGAGAAGCAGCCCTTTTTACGGGACTCTCTGTGTGAAAAAAAATAGCTTGAATTTAGAATGCTAACAGGCAGCAGGCACTTACGTGTGTGCTTATGTGCAAACATTTGAGCCCTCGTGAGAACCTTATATTTGCTACCTGTACCATGCGTAGGCTGGTTGTGAATTTTAATAACACCTGAACTAAAACATTTTGCATAGACTAAATTCCATGATTCCTGCAGAGACATGAGACAGAACCAATGAAGAGACTGCTCATACACCATGCTGTAGCCCACAGGCTATTTACATTAGCAAAAATGGATATTCAGGACTCTGGAGTTCTAGCACATTTGTGAGCTTTCTGCCTCCAAGCATCAAGCTCATGGGTCTGGTACCTGGTGTCAGAGGACCGACTGATCAGGTTCTATCAAACCAATAGAAGCTTCACTGGGAATTTAGGGTCTGTAGCATTACATTTCAGAATTGATTTGGGGACAGGCCTGCTCTCTGATCAGTGTCTACCAAACTAGCAGGGTTTTCTCCAGACATTATGCATGTCTTTAACTTGTGTGCTTCGGAGCACTAGGAAAGTGGATTCACCATCTGGCTTAGGTCACTTACGCTGTGTGGGACTTCTGTGGAGATCTAGTGTCCCTGTAACCATGACGTTTCTGCATTGCCACTTAAGCTGCATTTGGAAAACGAAGGCAATCTGTCATTTTGGTGCAGTGAGGAGACTAAAAGGTGACAAAATAAATAAATAAATAAATAAATAAAAAAAAGCAGGTAGATGGATCATTTTTAAGTATTTAGCACTTTGAAAGACTTTTGAGATAAGATGATTAAAGTTTTACAAATTGACTGAATATTAGCACCTGAATAGAGACCCAGACACAGACACAGACTTAAAGGCCAAAAAAGGCAGTGTGGTCTTCTAGTAAGAGTGTTTGTCTCCAAATTACCCCAAGGCTTAGAGTTACCGTCTCAGCAGAGTAACAGCATTAGATATACTGCTGGAAGGGTGGAGAGAGTGTCAAGAAGAAGAGAGAAATTAGAATATGAAAGAATAATAATCCAGCAAAAAAAGTAGGATGTATTACAGAATCGCAGAATCACATAGAATGGCCAGGGTTGGAACGGACCTCAAGGATCATGAATCTCCAACCCCCTGCCACATGCACGGCCACCAACTTACGCATTTAATACTAGACCAGGCTGCCCAGGCCCCATCCAATTTGGCCTTGAACACCTCTAGTGATGGGGCATCCACAACCTCTGCCCTCTCTCTGGGCAGCCTGTTCCAGCACCTCACCACTCTCTCGCTGAAGAGACATCCAACCTAAATCTTCCCTCCCTCAATTTAAAAGCATTTCCCCTTGTCCTGCTGTTATCAACCCTTTCAAAGAGTTGATTCTCCTCCTCTTTGTAGGCTCTCTTTAGGTACTGAAAGGCTGCAATTAGGTCACCCCAAAGCCTTCTCTTCTCCAGGCTGAACAAGACCAGCTCCCTCAGCCTGTCTTTGTAGGGGAGGTGGTCCAGTCCCCTGATCATCTTTGTGGCCCTCCTCTGGATCCTCTCCAACAGCTCTCTGTCCTTCTTTTTCTGGGGGCTCCAGACCTGGACACAGTACTCCAGATGGGGCTTCACAAGAGCACAGTAGAAGTAACCAATCACCTCCCTGCCCCTGCTGGACACCCCTCTTTTGATGGAGCTCAGGACACCATTTGCTTTTCATCCATCAAGACTCCCAGGTCCTTCTCTGCAGGGCTGCTCTCAAGGATTGCTCCATCTGGACTGTATGGATGCCTGCATTCCTCCAGCCCAAGTGCAAAACCTTGCATTTTGCTGTGTTGAATCTCATTAGGTTCACCCAGGCCTACCTTTCAAGTCCGTTGAGGTCCCTCTGAATGGCATCTCTTCCTTACACTGTGTCAACCCCACCACTCAGCTTGGTGTCATCAGCAAACTTGCTGAGGGTGCACTCAATTCCATCATCGATGTCATTGATAAAGATGTTAAGGAGCACTGGTCCCAAGACAGACCCTTGGGGGACGCCGCTCGTTACTGGCCTCCACCTGGACATAGAGCCACTGATGTCATGTTACGTTATGGTGTGTTACATTTAAGTTCAGCAGCTTGAAAGTTTTCAATGAAATGCTCTTTTGCTGTAGTTTGCTTTGTGCTACATTGCTCAAGCTGCATATGGAAAAGCCAGTACTCTTATAAATCATCCATAACCAGCAAAAAACATCTTGAACTGTCAGTCATTCTTAATACAGACCTTATCTTAACAGATACATAATAATATATATATCTATAGTTACAAAAAATAAACAGGTAAGATCAATACTTTTTTGTAGAAAAGGCACTGCAAGCCTCTGTTAAGCAGATAAAAACTTCTGGTTGCTTGCAATCATTAGGGCAACACAAAGTGTCCAGATAAAGAAGATATAAGCCTACACACAGTAAAACTGCTCCAGATATCCTGTTATAACCTTTTAAATAAATAACATGTTGAAATACATTTATCCTCTGTAGAAAATATTATTCAAGAAAAACTACACCACAAAGCATTGCTAAGGAGAACCTGGGAACCCTTTTTTGTTGGGAACCCTTATCTGTGTCTGGCTAAAGAGATGGCGCTGACTGTACAGGATGTAAGTGGAGTTCAGAACCATTGCTCTGGCTGAGCAATGACACGGGAAGGGAAGCAAGTTGACTTGCCTCACATCTGACCCTTTGGGCAAGAAGGGAAGCAGATAGGTGAGGAAGATGAACTGAGATAAACAATGCAAGGAGAAACAAGGAATATGGGAAGAAGGGAAGAAGGACAAGATTAGTGACAGGATGGGACCATGTACAGACAGAATAAAGATACTCACAGAAGTATGCAAATTTTGTGATGGCAGAAGCAAGGAAAAGCAGGCAAGAATATGGTAATTGCAGAATGATTTTGGAAGAAGAAATAGGATATAAGTGCAAAAGATTCAGCAAAGCAAGTGGAACAAAATGATGAAGCAGAAGAAAATGAGACCAGGATGTGGGGAGCATACTTGGACATCAAGGAGTCCTTTCAGTGAAATGTGTGAAGAAAGCTGCTCACTTCTTTGATGGCAGAGAATAACTTGCCACTGACTTCAGTTATTGTAGAAGCTTAGCTGGCAGATATTTACAGGTAAGTCATCCAGCTCTGCTGTCAAACAGATGGCTTTCAATGTAATCATAAAATTTTCATGAAAATTTTACACTTCTTTTTCAGTTTTCTCTTTAAAAAAGAAACAGGATATGATACACAAAACATAGTTAAAGAGAAAACAATGTCGTGAAATGAAAGGCTGAGAAGCTGGAAAATGCCAGAACAGAAAGTTGTGCTGAAACTTTCGTTTGCCCCCTGTATGTAAACATACTATTTCACCACCCTGATGCACTTGATAACATAAACCTCACAGACTGATCCCACCAGCATTCAGTATGGAACAGTTTGTAAGGCAGCAAGTTTTTTCTCTTGCTAAAGGCAATTTGACCTTCTCATTAGTTGTTGAGGAGTTTGGAAGGTCTAGAAATGGAAGAACTGCAGTTAAAGCAGAGGTATACAGAAAACGAAAATCTATCTTTGTAAATTAAGATAAGTAAATAATTACCTTATATCTTGTCCAGAATGCTAGTAGTTCTGCTTTCTACTCTAGAGAATAAATGAATATTGAGGAGTTTATCACGTCTATATGAATTTATATTCCAGATTAAATGAATTATCAAGCTTGAATAACTATGAAGTCTTATTAGAAATTCTTCCAAGTTTTAATATTCAAAATAAGGGGAAGTACATTTTGTTTGTTTGCTTGTTTTTCATTTCAATGCAGATTTGTAGATTGTCCATACATATTCATATAATACCCAGTTTCAGAGAGGTTTAGTGGAAAGTCTTCACACGAGTTTGCTACAAAGTGGTTTCAGAGATATTAACCATTTCACAATGTTTGTAAACAGATGACTCAGACAGGATTTTCTTCCAAGAAATAAGACAAATCTGAAGTAAAGTATTTGTGGTATTAACTCTAGGGAACGAACAGGACTTTGCATCTTCAGGCTTCTCTGGAACACCACGTGGACTAGAACTACTCTCAGTTAATTGAAAACACGGTATGTGTGCTGTTGCTAAATTGTACATTTTCTCCCTTTAGAAATGGGGAACAAATAACCTGGAGTAAAGGTTCAGAAAGGGAAAAGCTGTCAGCTGCAAATCAAGTTTTACAAGCTGCCAGGTTTAGAAGAACATGAATGCTGACAAAAATAAAAAACAGCAGGCAAATCCACAGTGTGTAGAAATGACAAGAATCTAAGTTTTCAGAAAATATGTTTCTGAGAATAAGAATTGCTAATGTGATGAATAAACTGCCACTCCTCATCCATCCTCTAGGCTTTCTGACTTCATTAACAGAATCTATCCTGCTACATGCAGGAGTATGAAGTAGTTGTGGTAAAGCAGATATTTCTGCTTGTTCAATTCTTCTCTTTTCTATTCTCCTTTTAAAATAGGCTCAAAAATTGGTCTAGAGATTAGTCTAATACTTGCCATAGCTCTGATAGCAACAATATGCTTTCAAAGAAACCATATTACTTCAAACGTGAAAGTTAGTTGTATGAGTACGACTTTTAAACTATGGGAATAACGAAGACCTAGAAATTAACCTTTGTGGTGTCCATGTTGTTTCTTAATACTTTGGTCAAGTTTTCACTATAGCTAAAGTGTTAACATGGGAAGAAGGACTTGGGGGTTCTGGTGGACAAAGCTGGACGTGAGCCAGTAGCATGCACTTGCAGCCCAGAAGTCCAACTGCATCCTGGGCTACATCAACAGAGAAGTGGCCAACAAGGTGAGGGAGAGGACTGTATCCTTCTGCTCTGCACTTGTGTGGCCCCACAAATGCACAGTATACTGTCCAAGTCTGGGGTCCTTAATACAACAGGTGTGAGGTAATACAGCAGGTCCAGAGGAGGGCCGTAAGATGATCAGAGGGCTGGAGACCTCTGCTATGAAGATTGGCTAAGGAAGTTGGGCTTGTTCCATCTGGAGAAGAGAATGATCAGGGGAAGACCTCACTGTGGCCTTCCAGTACTTGAAGGGAGCTTATAAGCAAGAGGGGGATAGACTTTTTTATTTGGTCTGATAGTGATATGACTAACGCAACTGGCTTTAAACAAATAAAGGAAATTTAGGTTGGATGTTAGGAAGAAATTTTTTACGTGGAGGCCAGTGAAGCACTGGCACAGGCTGCCCAGAGCAGTTGTGGATGCCCCACCCCTGGAAGCATTCAGGGCCAGATTGGATTGTGTCCTGGGCAGCCTGATCTGATGGATGCCAGCCCTGCTTACAGCAACAGGGTTGGAAATGATATAATCTTTGAGGTTTGTTCCATCCCAAGCCATTATGGTTCTATAATTCTGTGATTATCTCGTTACCATAAAGAGAAAAAAAGCTAGAGAATGCTGTGGTTCAACCCAGCAGGTGACTCAGCACCATGCAGTTGTTCACTACTCCCTCCCTTCCCAATTGGATGAAGGAGAGAATCAAATAACAAAGTAGAACTTGTAGGTTGAGGTAAAAATATTTACTAAGACAGATAAAAGGAAAAAGAAAATAATTATGATTAAATATATCTATACGTATATATATAAATGTATATAGCAAGTGATGCACAAGTCGTTGATCACCACCCAATAACCATTGCCGAGCTAGCTCCCCAAGCAGCAGAAGAGAGAGGAATGAATTTCCACCCCCTTCAAAACTCTTTTCACGTGATGTCATATGGTATTGAATATCCCTTTGGCCATTTTAAATCAGCTCTTCTAATGCTGTTCCCACCCAGCTCCCTGTGTCCCTCATTGCAAATGGCCTTGACTCTGTACAACACTGCTTAGTGGGTGACTGTAAATATCAGTATATTGTCAACATTGTTTTCCTCTTAAAAACAAAAAATAGCATCACACCATACACTCTAAAGAAAACAATTCCATCCCAGCTTAACTCAGATGAATGCTTTTGAAAAAGGAAAAAACATTTTTAAATGATGCTTGGTACAGAAAAAAAGTGTAAACAGATACTAGTATCTAGGATGGCAATTTTAACCGTATTTGTTCTTACCAAATGTATATGAAGGTTTGATGTCTAATAAACTACTTATCATATTACATAAACCAATTTAGATGTTTATGATGGTTTCTTACTTCAACTATGGGATAATTATATACACATGTACAAAATGAATTTCTGTCAACATGGGAGACAGTTGTATCGTAAATAAAACCAGTGTTTAAATGTTTATGCAGATTCATTACAGCTAGCAGAGGATAACAGAGATGGATTTTACTTAACGGGGTTATAGAAAATTTGTGAAACACATTCACAACATCAGATGCATTAGACATCTTGATAAGTATGTCAAAACTAGGTAAGATTAGGGTTGAAAATATATAGATTCCTTCCAGCAGCAATCTATATCAGAAAATATATTATATCTGTATCCCTATTTTATACTCACCATTAAATCGTAAGAGCCTACAGTGTTCTCTTATTAGTTAAATCTAGCCAACCATTCTGAAGCTGAACAGTGAATTCTGCCATGATATAAAATTACATGATTCACACCAGGATCCACAGAATGCTTTTAAGATTTCTTTTTATGGAATTATCACTTAAAAAGTGGAATCTATGGCCTTACCTAAAACTGAGATGCATCAAAACCAGAAACTCCTTTCTTCCAGGGAAAAGGTGGATTGTGTTGAAGAATTGCTGATCAAATGGTTTTGATTTTACAGTGCTATAATCGTTTTGTTTAATATCTGCAGTTTTACATCATGGGATTGCTGTAATTTTCAACTATAAAAACCTGCTGTAATGTTTTGACACTGTAAGCCTGTACTATTATTAGAGACAGCCTTCTTCATTCAGAAAGAATTGTGATGAACTTTAACAGTCTGATTTGACTTGTACTGGAACCATGACAGTTAAACGCCTGTACTGGTCAGGTTTCCATTGAGAGTAACTCATCTTTGGAAACTCAAACCCCTGAAACAGCTGAAGATCAGCATAAATATATGTCAAAAGCTACTCATGAAACAAGGAAGAAAGATCAATATAGAAAAATTTTGTGGAGGAGGGTGTTTTCTTTGCAGATTTTACTCACCTAAGAAGGGCAAAAAAGCAAAAAAAAAAAAAAAAAAACGCTGCTCCAGGAATTGCTGGTTTTTTGTTAGTCCTGGCTAATATGTGATATTAGCACAGTGTAATATGCCAATAAAATTTGAATATATATTTGTTGTAATAATTAATTCATTTGGCTGAAAATACGTGCTTAGAGGATAAAAAAAAAGACTTTAAAATAGAAGGATTCAGAGTGTTTGGTAATATCAACAGATATGAAATAGAAGACAAAACAAAACAAAACAAAACAATTTTATGACTTTCTGTAGATTAATGACACACCATGGACAGGAAGATGATGCCATATTTCCAGTTCACTTCAACTCATCAAGTGTTATGACAGTTAACTGAGTCCAGCACACTTTTTAATAATAATTTGAAAGACATGAATCTTAAAGAAAAACAAGTTATCCATTTTGTCTAATATATATGTTTGTCACCTTCCAATCTTCATTTTACAGATATTCAATTATCCATCTTCAATTATCCAGGTATTTGCTGGAAAAGCAATGTGGCCAGGCACGCGTGGTCCAGACGGTTCCTGCAATGTGTTGAAGACAACTTCCTGATGCAGGTGGGGAATCGACGAGGAGAGGGGTACTGCTGGACCTTATTCTCACTAATAGAGAAGGGCTTGTCAGGGAACTAAAGGTCTGGGGCAGCTTGGGTTGTAGTGACCACAAGATGGTGGAGTTCAAGATCCTGAGTGGAAGAAGTAAAGCAAAAAGTAGGATTGCTATCCTGGACTTTAAGAGAGCCAACTTCGATCTCTTCCGGGACCTACTTGGAGCTACCTCATGGGCTAGGGTGTTGGAAGGGAAGGGGGCCTGTGAGAGCTGGTCGGCATTTAAGCAGCTCTTCTTCCAAGCTCAGGATTGGTGCGTCCCTGTGAGGAAGAAATCGGGAAAGGGTGCAGGAGACCTGTGTGGATGAGCAAGGAGCTCGTGTGCAAACTCAAAGGAAAGAAGAAAGCTCATGAAATGTGGAAAAAGGGTCTGACCACTTGGGAAGAATACAGGAATGTTGTCAGGGCCTGCAGGGATGCGACGAGGAAGGCTAAAGCCCACCTGGAATTAAATCTGGCAGAGGGGATAAAGGATAATAAAAAAGGTTTTTTCAAGTACATTAACAGTAAAAGGAAGACTAGGGAGAATGTGGCTCCCCTGCTAAGTGACGGGAGTGTTCTGGTAACAGGGGATGCTGAGAAGGCAGAGATACTGAATGCCTTCTTTGCTTCTGTCTTCAGTGGAAAAGCTCCCCCTTGGGAATCTGAGACCCTGGAGGTTAGTGAGAGGATCTGGGGAATGGAAGACCTCCCTTCAGTCAGGGAAGAGGTGGTCTGAGAGGCACCACCAATGTTCACAAATCCATGGGACCCGAGGGGATTCATCCATGGGAGCTGAGGGAGCTGGCAGAGGTGATTGCTGAACCACTTTCTGTCATCTTTGAGAGGTCTTGGAGGACGGGGGAGGTGCCTGAAGACTGGAGGATAGCCAATGTCACTACGGTCTTCAAAAAGGTCAAGAAGGAAGACCCAGGCAATTACAGGCCAGTCAGCCTCACCTCTGTCCCTGGAAAAGTGATGGAACAGCTGGTGCTGGATGTCATCTCCAAACAACTGGAAGAAAAGGAGGTTATCAAGAGTAGTCAGCATGGGTTCACCAGGGGGAGGTCGTGTTTGACCAATCTGGTAGCCTTCTATGATAGTGTCTCTGGCTGGGTGGATGGGGGGAGAGCAGTGGATGTAGTCTACCATGATTTCAGCAAGGCTTTTGATACTGTCCCCCACGACATCCTTATAACAAAGCTGAGGAAGTGTGGGATAGATGAGTGGACAGTGAGGTGGGTTGAGAACTGGCTGACTGGCAGAGCGCAGAGGGTCATCGTTGGCGGGGCAGAGTCTGGTTGGAGACCTATAACCAGTGGTGTTCCTCAGGGGTCTGTGATGGGTCCGGTCTTGTTCAACATCTTCATCAATGACCTTGATGAGGAGATAGTGGCCACCCTCAGCAAGTTTGCTGATGATACAAAGTTGGGAGGATTGGCTGACACGCCTGAAGGCCGTGCTGCCATTCAGCAAGACCTGGACAGGCTGGAGAGCTGGGCAGAAAATAAACCGGATGAGGTTTAACAAAAGCAAGTGTAGAGTCTTGCATCTGGGGAGGAATAATTGCATGCACCAGTACAGGCTGGGGGATGAGCTGCTGGAGGGGAGCTCTGCAGAGAGGGACCTGGGTGTCCTGGTGGATGACAGGTTGGCCATGAGCCAGCAGTGTGCCCTTGTGGCCAAGAGGGCCAATGGCATCCTGGGGTGCATTAAAAAGAGCGTGGCCAGCAGGTCGAGGGAGGTGATCCTCCCCCTCTACTCTGCCCTGGTAAGGCCTCATCTGGAGTACTGCGTCCAGTTCTGGGCTCCCCAGTACAAAACAGACTGGGATCTCTTGGAAAGAGTCCAGCAGAGGGCCACAAAGATGGTGAGGGGCCTGGAGCATCTCTCCTATGAGGAAAGGCTGAGTGAACTGGGTCTGTTCAGCCTTGAGAAAAGAAGACTGAGAGGGGACCTGATCCAGGTCTATAAACATCTAAGGTGTGGGGGGCAGAATGGCGAGGCCGGACTCTTTTCAGTGGTGAGTGGAGACAGGACAAGGGGAAACGGCCGGAAACTGCAGCACAGGAAGTTCTGCACAAATGTGCACAAGAACTTCTTTACAGTGAGGTGACGGAGCACTGGAACAGGCTGCCCAGGGAGGTGGTGGAGTCTCCTTCTCTGGAGATGTTCAAGACCTGCCTGGATGCCTACCTGTGCGACCTGCTGTAGGGAACCTGCTTTGGCAGGGGGTTGGACTCGATGATCTCTAGAGGTCCCTTCCAATCCCTACAATTCTGTGATTCTGTGATTCATAGCCATCTGACATTCTACCTTTGTATCTTACTGGATAAGGATAGCTTTTTATTTATATCATGAAAAATATTGTTATGATCAGAGGCAAAGTAATTCATTTTGTTACCATGCAATAGAAATGACTTTATATTTTGTGTAACAGGCACTATAGTATTTACAACTATGTGAACTACATGGTAAGCTAGTAATGTAACTAAGAATTTTGTTTCCATACAACACAAAACAAACCCTGAAGTTACTAAAAAAATTGGTTCTGTGTTCTTCTAGGATGTTGCCACTTCATCTTAACAGTTTTATTGTAGTAGATCTTTGATAGCACTGATAAACACAATTTTGTCAGGCCCCATCATGTGTATGTTTGAGTCTGTCTAATCTACATTTCACCAATGACAGTGGCTTTTCACCTGCAGGCAGATTAGAACTCAGTGTGCAGATTTACCCATTATTGCCTGGAAAGAATCATCTAATGCAGAGACTCTGTTATAGTGTGCTCCAGCAAACCATAAGACTTCTCTCAATACTAAGTATTCATTTGGCTTTACAAAAGCAAACAATGCACTTGAGGTGAGTACCTGTACGCAGGTAAAATCTTATTCACTATTCAGTTTTATTAAAGTGCTATTACTTTACTACAGAGCATTTATTTATCTTAAAAAAAAAATGCACCACAAAATCTGTTTATGTAATAATGCACTTCTTGATTATTGATGAGAAACATAACGTTTAATGTAGATATTGCAGTAGTAATGTAGTCTGTACAGTTACTTTACATTGTAACATGCAATGAATCAATGTGAATAATGCTCTCTCTCATTTTGCCTATTTGTGATTGCTGTAGCCACAAGTTACTTGCAGTCGAGCAATCATAATACAAAATACTGCATATTGTAGTCAGCATTGTAATGCTTTGTGCAAAGTTACTGGGTTAAAAGAAAATCAGGTCACATGTTGATTTTTCAGCTTTGCTGTGCCCCTTCCACTATGATTCAAAAAAAAACACAAAATGATACAGAAGGACAACTTCTCTCACTATTCCAGGAGGTGTACCATGAATGGAGTGTGTGGCTTAACAGCTTGCTGTTATACTGTCCTTTAAACAGCATTCTGAAACAGCCAACCAAATGCTCTAAATATTACTAGTAATCTGACTTCATTTTATTCACAATTTGAATAAACTGTCTGCCAAAGAAGACATAACTATTTATATACTAGACCAGCTCAATTACTATTTTAATGATGTGTAGTTTCAACTTCAGAAAAAGGCACATCTGTGCAGTACTCTGAATGTGAAATATTTTGCTCTTGGAATGCTCAGTTTCATCAAGACCTGTTAGTCTATGTGTCAAAATCAGTTTTAAATAACCCTTGCAATATAGTAAGTCAAGGTTGTTGTAAAAACGCCAGGAAGATAATAGGTGAGACAATAGGCCTTTACAATTGATTATTTTTACCTTGAAATTTCTATTTAGTATATGACCTCATGTCTTTCAAGTTTGTTTTTGTTCAAAGACAGTACAATAAGACTCAGTAACATTAGGAACAGATATGTCTCCTTGTAGGTAAATATTCAATAGCTATATATGAATATTACAGATTTTGCAATCTTTTTGATTTTTTTTTCTCTTGCTTTAGATTACAGTGCACTTTAGCTGTTACTGTATTCAACTCGCAGCACTTGAAGAATTGCAGTTAATGGAAAAGCTTTATTGTAGAAGTTACACCTAAGCCTTCAATTTTATATTTTTTTGAGATGTTAAATCAGAATCAGTATTTCACATAAATTTTAGGTAACAGTACTTAGGTGAGTACTTTCAAACTCATTTTAAATAATCACTTCACACAAAATGCAGTGACACGTAACTGAATTCACTGGAACTGAATGTCTAGAAAAAAATCTCCTTCATTTTTTGACTATGCAGCCTTTTAACACAGACTTATTTTTGATTCAGAAGAAATTAGCATGAAATACATCTCCAGAGTGATATTTAAATTGTATGTACAACTGGCATACAGTGTGTAGATGATAGCATAGAAGCAGACGAAGGCCAATGTTATGTCATTTTCAATAAGGGAAAGAATTTTCTGCTGAAAACTGTCAGGCTTTTAAGTCTAACACTTGTGCCAGAAAACATTTTAGCACCTTTCACAAAAAGATGAACTGCTTAGTTATTTAAGCACATGCTGAGGGAATGCAATGACCAGGAGGAATTTGAGGGCAGTGCATTCAACTGGACAAGTTATTTGACTGGATAAATCTATATTGCAAGCAACTCAGCAGGTACCGTTTGAACAATTTAGAGGCTATTGTTCCTGAGGAACAGCTTATTCAGGGATGAGGATGCTACACCTCTGAAACCCTCTGCATATGCTTCTCAGGAACTGCCAATAACAGGAATAACTGAGCTCGGGTTTTCAGAGCAGACTCTAAATGGACACCACATAACATTATCTAATGCTGCTCATGTAGTCCCAATTCAGGCATATGAAAAATATCAGAGATTCCAGAACATTGCCATGCCTGAACATGGAAGCAGAATAGCAAAAGAGCTTTCTCAAATACAAGTAACTGTGTGACTAACTAAGAAGATGTGAACTGAACTAGAAAAAACTTCTTGATTCCTTACACTTCATTGGACTTTCCACACCTCATACCCCTGTAGTGACTTCATTTCCTTCTGGTAAACCTCTGGTGAAAAAGAATACCCTGAACAAGAGAAGATCATTTGTTTTCCTCTACCACCAAGAACCTTCATTCTTTCTGCATGCAATTTGTTGTTGAAGAGTATTAATTCCTTCTATACAGTGAACATGGAACAATAGGTATTTTTTCCTAAGAGGACAAAACAGGACAACAGGGAGAAGCGTCAATATGTACAGCTAGCAATATGCAATGATGAGGTTCCTGCCCTGCTATGTTAGGTACAAATCCACGAAGAGTTTCACTAAAGCATTCACTGAAGTTCTTGCAGAAGCAAGCCTATTGGTCAGTGTGAGACACTGTATGTATGAAAGACAGTGGTAGGCATTTTCATCTCAGGCTGCCTTCTGTAGGTGGCAAAAATGAAGAGAGTCTAAAAAGAGAGATCTTCAGAATGACAGAAGAATGGTTTTCACATGAACCTTTCACTATTTCTTTCAGCCTTTCCATTCACAGCCTTGCCTGGTCTCACTTACAATGTTCCCAAAGGCATTTTAGCTTCAACGTAGGATGAAGAACTCTAAATATGTAACTTCCACCTAGCGAGAATCAGTAGTTATTATGGAAATCCTAGAGACTGACCAGTGGAAGTGCGGATCTCACATTTAATTTTCTATTTGCAACAGCTGCTATTTCACTGGAGTTAGAGTTGTTTGGAATAAATGTATTTAAAGAGAAAATTATTTGATAATAATTTTGTAGTACTTTTTAGTAAAACTGAAGGTGATGATGGCATATGAAGTAGCAACTTTCTTATCATATTTAAATCTTTTTGTTGTTGTTGTTAAGTGTCCCTACTATGTTTTTCTCTAGCAATTAGTATGAATAAAATCTGCTTCTGAGCAAAAATGGTGCTGAAAAGAAATCGAACAGTTATTACACATCCATGGTGGTTACATTTTGAGGATGAAGACCTCATCTTTCTTTCAAGAAAAGCAACTTTCTTTCAAAAAAAATCATCAAGTTTCCCTCTTTAGCAGGTGAAGCATTATGATAACATATGTTAATTTCAAAAGAAAGTGTTTTTCTGCGCTTGGAAATGAAAGGCAATTCTTCTGTCATGTTCCCTAATGTGTTGATAGCGTTTAGCTTTTCACTCTTTCAATTTACTCATTCAACTGCCTTCCTGTTTTCTTCACTGCTCGTCATGTTGATTTCGTTAAATCACAGACTAACCACTGAATTTAAATCACTCTCTCCACCATTTTCACATCAGATTGAAAGAGTAACCAGGTATTTAATTAAACTGAACAGTAAAAGACAAAATGTAAAGTACATTAGTCATACTGAATCAAGTTACAGTATACAAATCTCTCAAAACATACCGGATTTTGAAAAACCTTTTGGTGCTATGTGTAATTTTTCACATTTCCTCTCTATGGCATGTAGTATCTCTCTGCTCCACTGCCACACTTGATGCTGCTGCCCATAGCAGCCTCATATGTTCCTCTTTTATAGAACAGCTTTTATTTCTGATAGCCCAAGAAAGCATTCAGAGAAAATGTTTTTTCTTAAAATCTCTGTAGTTATTTTTAGTGGTTTGAAATCAGATCTCACTCCCCGTTGTGAACAAAAATGTTGTTTTATTCTAGAAAAATTATAAACAAATAAATAAATAAATACTACATTCTCCACTTCACTGTCTTCCAAAATCTTTGTCAAGCTGTCCAAATTGGAGAGGGTTGACTGTTATGGGAAGAAGATGCTTCCACAACCAATCTTGTTAATAGTGAAAAGCATACCACAAAAATAAACATCTAATGAAAATGCTGTCAAACTGTGTTACTCGCTGTACTGTGTGTATTCATAGTACACCTGACAGTGGGTGATTAGGTCACTGACTGCTTCTTAAGCATCATTGCCTTTCTTTCTCATCTAACACAAAGCAGGACACAAAACTCCATTTGGGATAAATGCAATCCATTGTTGCAATGCTGGCAAAAGCAGACTATTTTGCACGTGAGACAATTTAAAAATAGAGCCATAAGTGATACAGTGCTGTGTATTTCCAGTTGCTTCTCAGCATTTTCAGATGTGGGTGTGAAAGGCATCAAAAGCATGTTTTCTAATGTAAGATGTCTTAAGCTGGCCTGCTTTGCAAGTTAGGAAAATTCAAGTGTAAATTTCATTAGCAAGGACAATCTATACAGAAGAAAAATATAGTCAGAATTATAAAGGAAGATAAAAAAAAAAAAAAATCAGTTTTTTATTCAGGAATAAAAACTCAAGTAGATTTCTTTGGGGGATGGAAGTTTGAGAGATGAATTTTAATGAAAACAGCAGTAAAGCAGAACAGCCTATTTAATTTATGGACAATGTGAATATTCATTCCCCAAATCTCAGCTAGCTGAGTACACGGGGAGGAAAAGACTATACAGGTGATACAAATATAGTTAGTATATCGTGCAGCTAAGTTGCTAAGCCTGGATCAGCTCAAGCTGGCATAAGAAATTCATAACATTACAGGGAGATCACAATTTGCAAGGCAGCAAGGAGGGAGAAAAGCTATGAGAAACTAGAGGTTTAATGCCTGGAAAAGTAAGAGTGAGATACAGATACTAAAAACACGAGATGCTGTTTTGGTGAGGAATTTTATTATGGTATTCATTCAGTATCGTTGTCTTCTCACTTTTTCAGTGTAACAGTAAGGTTATGATTATATTGAAGTATATACTGCATTTCCTTTATACAGTATATAAAGGCGCCTCTAATCTGTGTCTATTCTAAGAGAATTACTTAAACGGAGTCAGATGCTCTGTTTGCTTCCAGTCCATTCTAATTAATAGCTTTTTCCTGCCACTAAAGTTTTTTTGAGTAATTACAATGGCTAAGGGCACACAAGCTCTCTAAGCAGGATAAGGTCTCTTACCTCTTGTCTTTAATTTACTGACCTATTCCATCCCTCAAGCTCATTAAAATCTGGTTGACTGCTTCCATTAAGAAATAAAATGGAATTTGTTGGCTTTTGCTCAAGTACTTTAAATCCTTTCTTTCTCATTTGCTTTTTTTTTTCTTTCAAATTTTGTTCCACATATAGGCAACTGTCTAGCTGCTGAAAGCACTTGCTACTATATTGACACTGATGCAGCTACAGAATCCAAACAAATATCTATTCTGACTGTCCAAACAGGTGGGGGGTTACTGAACAAAAAGCTGTCCTTTTTTGATGAATAATGACAGTGTATTTTTCTGTCCATTGTAACTTGGACCTAATCTGTGCTGCACCAGAATTTACAGATGTAAAGATGGCTTTGGTTGGAGGCTAAGAGCTTTTTCCAGTTTCTATTAAAAATTCAGTTGAAAAATAAAATAACACTAACAGTTTACTGCCAAGATTCACAGCTATATGCTATGTACAGTGCTCTCTGAAGTGTCTTTGAGGCTTCTGGAATCTCTCCTGATTTTCAGCAAAATCTCCACTTGGAACAATCTTCATAATCCAAAATTTTCAGTTTGTTGGTAGAGCAATGAAGTAGCACTGATAGACACTCTAAAACAACAAGAACAAAAATTGAGACTTTCAAGTAGAAAAGATCTAACAGATAGGACCTGAAATTTCAGTTGAATGACTTTTTGACCATTGACATGTTGTAAAAGACCCTCCTTCAGAATGAAGGACACCTGTTATTTATATTTTATGGTACTTTTTCAGTTTCTTGTGTTGTCTAAATCCAGAAAACTACCAAGAGCTTGGGTGATCAGCACTCGTGCAGGTGTGTTCTCTGGTGGAGTGGGGGATCATGGTATACAGGGAAAGCACAGAGGTAGTATGGGATATGGTTTACTGGGGGAATAATGGTAGTAGGTGAACAGTTGGACTGGATGATCTTAGAAGTCTTTTTCAACCTTGGTGACTCAATGATTCCATGATTCTATTCTAAGTGACTGAAGACGGTACACAGAGGAGCACAGTGGTATATCAGGAGTAGCTAAAGTGACCTGGGCAGTTCTGGGAGCAGTACCCACAGCTATGGAAGGCAGCCCCAGGAGTGCAGGGACCAGGGCATGGCATGGCAGTTTGCACAGGAAGGCATCTGGGTGGGAGACTCAGAGTACACATAACCCAGCAACCAGAACTTTTCCACACCATTTTCAGTGGTCAAAGACATTAATCCTAATTGACCCTAAGGGTGAAATGGTGAGTAGTCATCTGAAGAGGAGGCTCTGAGGAAATCTTACAGATCTCTACAACCATGTGAAAGGAAGTTGTGGTGAGGTGGGAGTTGGCCTCTTCTCCTGTGTAACTAGTAATAGGACTAGAGGGAATGGCCTCTAGTTGAACCAGGGGAGGTTCAGGTTAGGTATTAGTAAAAATTTTGTCTTTCATCTGAAAGTGTTCAGGCACTGGAATGGGCTGCCCAATGAAGTGGTTGAGTCAACATCTTTGGAGGTGTTCGAGAAGCATTTAGATGTGGTACCAAAGGACATGTTTTGGTGGAGAAATAATGGTGGTAGATGAACGGTTGGACTGGATGATCTTAGAGGTCTTTTCCAACCTTGGTGATTCTGTTCTATGATTCTATTCTAAATGGCTGGAGACAGCCATCTTGGCTTCAGTGAGAGTTCACAATAGGAATTATTTTTATATATTGTTATATAATATTGAAATTATTGTTATATATTATATATATATTATATATATGGTAATACTGTTATATATTATTATATTATAGGCAGTATTGGTGGATAAGGGAAGAACAACTGATACCATCTACTCAGACTTGTGCAAAGCATTTGATACTGTTCTACATAACATCCTCATAACACCCTTATCTTTAAAATGTAGAGACATGGATTTGAATGACAGGCCACTCAGAGAACAACAGTTAATGTTCAGGTGGAGCCTAGTGATGAGTGATGTACTTGAGGTGCTGCCACTGGGACTAGCTCTATTTAATATCTTTGTGAAAGGTTGGAACTAGATGATCCTTAATATCCTTCCAACAGAACTCTTTCAATGATCCTATGACTTTTCCTTGGTTGGATTTTTTTATCCAACACAAGTCTGCATTCTGAGCTAAGAGGCAAGACTTTCTGCCTCTGTTCGAGAAAGGATTCATTTAAAAGATGACAAAAAGGGATCCGACATTTTGTAGCAGAACCTTTGGGTTGTCTTACTTGCCAACACATTAAAACTACTGAAACATTTTTTATAACATTGAAGAAGGAAACAGCTACTGAGCTGTGATCTACAAAAACTTCCATGAAGAAAAAAGAGCAGCCTTGGATGAAAGGGATGATAAAACCGTCTGAACTCCCTCTAGATTGTCTAACGCCATGAGTACGCATGTTGGTTAGGTGAGTCCCTCTTTTTCTATGTTTCTCTTATAGTCTGGTGACTCATTCCGCAGAGATAAACAAAATTAAGCTGGAAATTTCAAAGCATCTTCAAAGGAGTTCTGTATGTAATTCTGTTGATGGCCCTTTGAAGATGCAAACGTTCACCTCTAAAATAATCTGCATCTTTTTAGAATATCCTATTATTGCACAGACACTGAAAGCTCTACATTAAAAAGCATTTCAACTCAATGGTTCAGATTATTCTTCCTTCTCTAGCACTAGGATTCACAGAATACTGTGAATAGTGTTTCTCTGAGCATACTATTTTATAACTAGTTCAGCAAAACAAAGTGTCTTAGTTAACGTAAAATTCAAGGTTGCTAAGGGGCAGAAAACATACACAGTAAGTATGCTGATAGAAGCAGAGTTAGAAGGTATTAGTAATAATTCAGATTATATATACTTTTTAAATTAAAAGAGTATAAAGTTTTAAATTAAAGAGTAGAAAAGGACAGTTTGTTTTGACTCAAAAATGCACGTGTGTATGAACAGAAGCTCAAATGAATTAGTAAGCTGAACTCAGTGGAGAAGGTCTGACACTGCTGATGGTTTAAACTATAGACAAATTAGTGGAAAACTGCTCATGATAGACAACACAGAATCAGTTGCAAGGCCCTTTCATTCCTCCTCACTACAGCAAACAATAATAGATTCATCTCTTTCTTTAGATCAAAATCTCAGCAAGTATTTTGATCTCTCCTGAGCCACCATCTCCTGGCTACTTCCTCACTGACTCAAAGAATGAGCACACTTTCTTGCCGCTTCAAACAAGTGACTGCATATAGGAACAAGCAAACAAAATATTCAGAAGTGAAGCCTTTCGCCTGCGAAAGACCTCATACAGGTGTTCGCAATCGTTAGGGACTCCTCGGTCTGTCCATTTACCCAAGGTGCACACCAATGTGGTGGAAGGTAAAATGGCGTTTATTTGATAGCGACAGAAACTTATATAGCTTTGTACATCTTCGTCTACGCCCCCCCTGACTTCGCATGAGATCACAACTTCCCTATCTGGTTACCACTAGCAACCACCCGAAAGGTGGAATGCCTCAGGGCTACTACTTGACCAATGGACATGTGGAATGTCTTGTTTCTCCCTTATTTGGTCTATCCTGTTCTTCTCCCTTATCTTCAGGTCATTTGTTGTCATGGTTTCCCAGGGGCCAAGGGGCCCTTGTCAGCCCTGTTCGACTACATTTCCCCCTCCCTATGCATAAGCGTAACTACTACATTCTGAGAGGACCCTAACCGCGTACAACCCGAAATCCCCGCATTGCGCCTATACATGCCATTGTCCTCTCAGTTAAGCCTTGCCCCGTTACATCCCGATTCGCCAAATAATCCTACCCTAATAACCCTATAACCTATAAACCTAATAATCCTAATATCTTAAACGTGAGTTCTATGTAAAGCTATATATTCCATTCTCTCAATGCTGATTCGTTCATCTTGGCATTTGCCATATGAGTCATTTGTCTCAGCACACACTATACTTATATCTGTAATATACCTATATATCTATATATAATATGACTATAAGCATAAAGTGTATTAATATTAGACCTAATACAACTATAACTGAATAATGAATAGAGTTAAACAGAGTTAAACATTCCCGTCGCATTGGTGGACCATCCCAGAAGCACTTCCCACCAGTGGTGTTCTCCGTCCTTCTTTACTCTCTCTAGGACACGATGGATCTCTTCTGGGTCATGGTGAATGGTGATCAAGGTTTTCGGCCCATTGTCTCTGTCACGTTTCAGGATTGGTGCAGGTCATCATGTTGCAAAAGCTTCCTTACCAAGTTCCTTCCTTGGTAAGCCAAAGCGAGATTCATCCCACTTGGAGTAGGTGATAGGTCTTTAATCACCGTGTAATTATCCTGCAAGAACTGATGTGATGTCACGACACTTAATAATTAAAGCCACATCCTACAATACTAGTAAAGTTATAGACAGAGAGATTAGAGATTAGAGTGATTGCTGATAGCTCTAGTGGCACTATCTGTGCCCAATATATACAAACATTGTCTCAGGTACCTGTTGGAATGTACCTCAAAAATGATAAACATTTGTTCAATAACAAGGCAGATGTCTCAGGCTTTGAGAGCATTGCTCTCACAAACCAACTGTATGGAATTAATTGTTCTCCAGGCCTCAATCTGGCCACCTGTCCCTGAAGGGAAACCATTCTGATGCCCACAATGTATACTGCACTGGCTTAAGAACCATGCACATCAGATTTGTTACATGAGGAAAGAGAAGGCCTGATGCTGTCAGGACTTCTAATGCATTTAAAGTGAGGGATGATTTCAATCCCCATTTCTCTGCACAATCTATCAGGTGTGTGATGCCTTTCAGATCGAGGGATACCCCTCCCGGACCTCTGTTATCATTCCCTTCTGTCAGGAAGGTCTCTAGTGCTCTTCCTTCCTCTATCAGGCTAGATCTAAACTTCCCACAATCTGTTAGTGCATCTCTCTTAACTCCCAAATGCAGATTCACCTCTCTCCTTTCGCTATCCTTTTCAGTCACAGCTGGAAGCTGCGGGCTCCGCACCGCTCCCACTGTGCCCATCTCCCTTTGATCATACACTGACTGTTGTAGAGGCTTCTGATTGGTTGCATGCGCACTCAATTTTGTAAAAGGATATGTGGGTCGAGTCAATGGGTCTGAACACTGTGGCAGAGAGTGGGTCCGGAGACTGTCGTTATTTCTTTCTCCATCGGGTGCAACCTGAGCAGAGGGCGCCGGCCGGACGCCACCTACTCCTTCAGGCGCAATCAGGGTGGACAGTGCTGGCCGGACACTGTCATCCCAGCGCCTGTAAGTTACATCGCTTCCCTTTCTCTCTGCTTTTTCTTCTACTACCTCTCTAACTTTTGACCAATCCGTACCCGAGCCTTGCCCGCAGTCCCCACCCCCCTGGGTGTTACTGCATTCCACCTCCTGAGAGGAGACAGCAAGTGTCCCATCCCAGCTCACTATTCCCCCTGCCCCCACAGGTGGTGTTAGGTTACACAGAGAAGGATACAGCGGTTGTCCTGGATACGGCTGGGGAGTTTCAGCGACCTTGGATTCCTGCACTTGAGCCGTTTTGCAAGATGAAAGTGCAGACAGTTCAGCGCAGTCTTCTTCTACTTGTTTATGCGAAGCTGGAGCCGAGGGGGGAGCAGAAGGGGGTGCCGATGGTGCGGACGAGATGTTAGTCGCCATAGCTGAGGGCATATTTGCGGTGTTCTCTTCCTCAGGGGAGCTGCAAGAAAGTACGCTTCCCGCTCCGTTTCTCACGGTGTTATTAAATTCGAAGCCCATCATAACGCGCGCAGCCGTTTTCCCTTTCTCCTCATCGACCTGAGGCTCGGTATTGCGCTCTCCTGTAGGATCTGTGGGAGAGACCTTCCCTCCCCCTAAACCCAACCAAAACTTCGCCTGTTCAGATGTAACCTGTTCCTCCCGCGCCGCCTTCAGCGCCCCCAAAACCAGTCCCCAGGATTTCAATTCTCCTGACTTCCCGAGTACCATCGCCCGCTGGGAAAGCGCTGCGGTGATGGGATCCCAGGACCCCGGGGAATACAAATCTGAGGGAGATGTAAGCAGTCCCTCCTTTTGTAAAAGGGACAACATTGCCCCTATTTCCTTCTTAGAAGGAGAAGTTTTCCCGCAGTAGGTCTTACACGCGGACGAAATCACCTTTATGACGGCCTCCATAGTCCCTCCACCGGGCGTACTCCCGCGGATCTCCACCGGGCACTCTCCCGCGGATCTCGAGACCACCGGGATCCTCCTGCGATGGTCTCCTGGGTCCTCGGCAGGTTAAGCAGGCTCGCGCGCAGAGCCCCCCTCCGACGCTACCCAGCTTCCACTCTCCTAAGCCGCAGCCCCCTCTTCTAGGGTCATCGTCTCCTTCCCCAAGGGAGACGGAAGAGAGCAGGAACGCCACGCCGCCTGTGGCCGACCACTATTCCCTAACGATCACGTCGGGGTCACCAGATGAAGCCTTTCGCCTGCGAAAGACCTCATACAGGTGTTCGCAATCGTTAGGGACTCCTCGGTCTGTCCATTTACCCAAGGTGCACACCAATGTGGTGGAAGGTAAAATGGCGTTTATTTGATAGCGACAGAAACTTATATAGCTTTGTACATCTTCGTCTACGCCCCCCCCTGACTTCGCATGAGATCACAACTTCCCTATCTGGTTACCACTAGCAACCACCCGAAAGGTGGAATGCCTCAGGGCTACTACTTGACCAATGGACATGTGGAATGTCTTGTTTCTCCCTTATTTGGTCTATCCTGTTCTTCTCCCTTATCTTCAGGTCATTTGTTGTCATGGTTTCCCAGGGGCCAAGGGGCCCTTGTCAGCCCTGTTCGACTACACAGAAGTATCAGAAGTGTCTATTCCCACAGAGGTTTCTTACTGTCTTTGTACGTCTTTCTCAGTGCAAGTCATTCAGGCCATTTTATAAGTTTACCATGCAGTGCAAATGGGAAACAAAAGGTCAGATACGAAATTTATCCTCCATTAAGACAATATTTGCATCCTAAGGAAGGACTCCAAGAGAGCCTAATTGTGCCTGAAAACTTATTGGGCTAACTCCATATCCAGCTGAAGTCACACATTTAAATTTCCTTTAAATTTCCAAGCCATAAAGCTAGCTGAAGTTATGGGGTTCATCATCAATTTAGAATTCATTTTGACTTTGAATTTAACTATACTAACTGCCTTCACCTGGGTGAAAAAAGAAAAAAAGAAAAAAAGAAAAAAAAAAAAAAAAAGGATATATATTTACACCATTTACACAATACCTCAGATGCACGTAAATGATGACCAAACTTTCCTTGTCTTAATAATTCATGGCAGAAGGAAAAGCAATTGTGAAATTCCAGCGAAACTCTGGTATTTTGGATGTGGAGTGTAAATAGTTTTCTTTCTCAAGTCAGTTCTGTATATCAAGCATACAATTTTATTCTGCAGCTTTACTGCAGAACACTGCATCATGTGCAGCGTTAGAGGCAATGTCTACCAGAGTATTTATTTGCTGTACTAAACAAATTCTTATAAGGGTAAAATTCAAAATTAAATTTCACTCCTGCATCTCAATATTGAAAAGGCCTATCACATGTTGCCAGGCGTAGTCAATACTATTTTTATACTTATTTTTTGCTTTTAATAATAAGACTCAAAAAAGCAGAAGGCAAAGCTCTAACTTAGTAGGATTTAAAAATGGAAGTACAGTCTTCAGACAAAAATTTTGTTCTTGTCATCTTATACACATAAGACTGAAAACACACAAAGAACAGTATTCTAAAATAAAAATAAAAATAAAAATCTTATTTACTCGCTGTTAAACTGGAAATTAAAACTTAAAACCCCATTAGAAGTCATAAAAATGTTAATTTCTGCAATCTCCAAACAAAATTACTTTCAATACAGTTCAACACACTAATAAGTAATGCACCTCTGATAAACAGATGCTAATTAAGAATGGGGTGTTTTAATCACCATTTGGTTGCCTGATTATATTGCAGTCTACTGTAATAGAATTTTAGAAGTATGTAAAATTAACTATGTGTAGTATTTCCCTATTATCAGGTACTCAGATTTTGTTGGATGATGGAGCTTATGTTTTCACAGTATGATAGGCTTTTATCAGAGATGAGCTGAAAGAGCTCGCTTAAGGCAGCACAAGAATAAATTCTGTACTTTCATAGTCCTTTGTATGGTACCTCTTCACTTGGTGAAAAGGCATGACCCAATGTAAAGGTCCAGTACATAAGCAAACACGATTCCATCTACCACATCTAGAAATAATAGAAAAACCCTAGAGAAATCTTGCAAATTCATTTATGTGTGTAGGGTACAATTCTGCCATAATTGGACAGAATTAAGTAATATTTTACTAGTTAAAAGCAAGAGTTTTTTGCTTTGGGAGAAGGTATTCAAAATTGTCAAAATTACTATGGTAACTTGCATTTCCTGAATGAAATAGATCCGTATATAGAACGTCTTATGTTGAAGATGACCTCAAAGATCACCTAGTTCCAACCCATTTAAACTGGCTTTGGATGTTTTAATTTATTTATTTATTTATTTTGTACTGATAATATTATTCTTTCGTCTTTTGTTATCATTTGCTGGCATTTTTCCAAGGAAGGCAACTGTTGTCTAAATTCAAGTCAGACCAAGATTTTTAAAGTTTATAAATACTGGTACCAGATCAGATTAGAACTAGGTAGACTGCATGCATGGGAAAATAAAACGGTGAAATATAAGTAGTTCTGTTCTATGCTGTATTGATGTACAACAACGTCTCTAACATGTCCTAGATTTAAGCACATATCAACTTGTTAACCAAATTTATCAACAAAGCAGAAGAGTGATCAGTGATCACAGAATAGCTGATGTTGGAATGTTGGAATGTAGAGGTTTTCTGGTCTGACCCCTCTGCTCAAACAGGAACACTCAGAGCAGGTTGCCCTAGATCATGCCCAGAAGGCTTCTGAATGTCTCCAAAAAGGCAGATTCCATAATCTCACTAGGCAATCCGATCACTCATTTGCATATATATTAAAAAAGTGTTTCCTGATATTCAGAAGGAACCTCTTGTGTTCTGAGAGCTCACTCACTTTCATAAATTGTTTTTGAAATTTGGATCAAGAAACTCACCACTCCTTCCTTAAGAAACGGGAGGGAAGGAAGGAAGGAAGGAAGGAAGGAAGGAAGGAAGGAAGGAAGGAGATATTTTCTTTTCTACCTTCTGTAACAGAGATTTCTATGGATTCTTAGTAGCAAATTACAGAACATTTGACAATTTGGAAGGAGATCCTGGAAGGAAAGGCACCTCATAAGGGAATGGAAAGGCTTCAGAGCTTGTTTAGGTAATGGTGTAATGTTCAAGTTGTCAGTATCTAAACATGAACAGTCAGGGTGAATCCTACCTGGCATTTGTCATTTAGTTTGAAGAAATGCTTAACATAAAAATGAAACAAAACAAGATAAAATAACTAAAGTGCAAAAGGAGGTGAAATAAAAACATCTGTTGCAATTATAGGCTCAAAATACTGTGTACTAAAGGATTTGCATGGGTCTGGCAGCATGCGATCCTTGACAGGCTTTCAGGATTGCTGAAATCTCACATGATTTTACCTTCTTTGTCTTCTGGAGCGGGTTTTGTTTCCCACTTGCTTAACTCATTAGATTTCCAACAAATCCTCTTTCCTTCCCATTTTCTGTCTTCACTCTAGACGTGATTTTTTTCTTTATTCCCAACATTATTAAGCTGTTTTATATTTCTGATGAAAGTCCACATGATTTATAACGAAAGTGCAGACCTAAACTTATTTTTCATATTGGCCTAAGGAGAGCAAACAGATTTGAGGGCTGGATCTTACTGATCCTTTGCCACTGAAATAATTCACAAAATACTCTCATTTTCTGTTTGTCTACCATTTTTTCTCATTTGCTAATCAAACTTGTATTCATTTATGTTGAACATCTTATTTCTTTTTTTTCCCCTTGCCCATATTTTCTGCTAGCTATATTGCTCTCAGACTTATTTTTCTTTCTTAGTCTTGTAAGCCCAAATGTGTTCTTAACCACACCAACCTATTTAATTTTGATGGCTCGAGCTACACATGCTTTTCTGATAGTCCATACCTACATCAAAGTCTTGTTTAAGAGCTGAAGGAATGTGTGAACTAAAATCAGTCCAAACCCCTGTGTTCCTGACAGGGGGATCTCTACAGGTTAGTAATCAGTTTTAATTCATGTCATAATTGCAAGTGAGTCTGGGAAATAAAAAATAAAAAATACTTTCACAATCTTTGGACTTAACTGTCAGGAAGTATGTCTGCAGCAGACTCATTAATACACGACTGCGAGTGTTTAGCTGTGATAGGTGTCTCAGGATTTTCCAAAACCCTGCAGGAATACTTACCATTTGACAGACAGTCCTACACACAATTTTTATGTGGTATAAGACCTAGTGGCTTCAATTTGTAAAGTTTGTGCTACACTAAATCTCATGTTCTCTTGACGTGTAAACACAGTACATTTTGTGAATCTCTCTGTGGCTACCAGCAAATTGCCAGTCCGTCTATAAGAGGTGGCCAAACATTTGTGCAGCATCTACCCATCAATTTTTGCAGACATTTCCTGTCTTAGTGGAATATTTCTACAGAATGCAAAAATCGTATTTTCTGAAACAATCTGCTGTATCCCACCTGTCAAAGTATTTCTTTTTCCTTGGGTAAGATTTTTATGAACTTCAAATGCTCCATAGTTTTGTTGTCTTAACAACTTTGATATTTGTTTCTCTGTGCATCTGGTGCAACTGCTTTCCTCTCCTAATCAGGTTTCCACCTTTTCCCTTTCATCTCCTCACTAGCTTTGATTTTGTCTGCGTCTATGTTAGAACTCAGTTTTTCAAGGGCTGGCTAACAATTTTGCTGTAGTGAATTAGGAAGGGCAAAGTATTTTAGCAAGGCTCTGTCTACCGTCAACTTGTTATTTGTTGCCTATCTCTTAACACACAGAAAAGAAAATGCAAACAAGGAACTCTTGCTCCTCATTTTACTTGAAAAATTATCTCTTGTTATCTATTGCAAATTATAAGTAAGGAAATTTGCAGATGGACTTAACTAATTCAAGTGTTCCACAGCTTATTAAACTGTGATTCATGGGGTTTCCCAAGAGTTTCTGCCTATCATCTCCATTCCAAACTGCTTTTGGTCATTTTGGTGGTGGGTTTTTTTTGTTTGTTTGTTTGTTATTTGGGTTTGGTTTTTTTTTTTTTTGGTAGGTTTTTTTTGTTTGTTTGTTTGGTTTGTTTTTTTTTTGTTTTTTTTTTTTTTTTTTAATGTAGGGAAAAGATAGAAGTTACGTGGTGGAAACTATTCAGCAGAATTTGGACTACCTGAAAGGAAGCAACATAAGGAATGTGATCATTTTATTCAGAGTGAATATTGCAGGTGCCCCATCTCCACTGGAATGAAACTTGGGAGTTAAAAGAAGCAAATAGCTTAGCAGGTGTTTGAGTTAGTCTGTAGTTTGAACTCCATCACTGATGAAGATTTATTTTGTTCTTAATTACATATTTGTATGTTTTCAGAGGCTCAGTGTATTTGAAAATGCATCTGCTGATGCTGATGTCACTTCGACTGGGCTGATTTATTACTGTGTAGCTGTGTTAGAATTGATCATACATTATGTGGATGAACCTCATTTCACAGACTTAAGAAGACTCTCAGTCTTTTTGTTGAAGTCCATGAAATGCAACAGCAATACAGAGTTGTTGAAGAAAGAACCTTTCTGTCAGTTTCAAGGGGATTTGAATTAGGCTCAAAAGCTGGTATATGCTATCCAGAAGAAGTGGTAGTTTGCATGCCAGCTGCAGAGGGTCAGTTCTGCAAGTGAAGATGGAGAAGCTTTAACTAATGATGTTTCTTTAGGGTTACTGCACAATTGTAAGAGTATTGCAAATCAAAAAGGTTTAATTTTGAGTGAACTTTGAGTTCTTGAGGTCCTTGAGTTAAATTCACAGTAATGGAAAATGTTAGGATAATTCCTTGTTTTATCTTTACTAGCTAATAAAAGACTAATGACTACTTTCTGACATCACATCTCCCTCTTGGATAGCTAGTTGCAAAAGGCTTGAAATACCAAACAAAGTTCTCTCTATGCAGTGAGCACACAAAAAGCACAAACACCAATTAACCTAGGTCAAGGGGGATATAGGCCCTCTCTGGAAGGAAACTTTAGACCTGATCATAAGGGATATGGAGAAGACTGATGTGCTCAATGACTTCTTTGCATCAGTCTTCACTGGAAACTGATCTAGCCACTCCACCCAAGTTGCAGATAGTAATGACAAGAATTTGGAGAATGTAGATCTACCTGCTGTAAGTAAGATGAAGTTTGAGACTGTAAAGAACCTGAAGGTGCATAAGTCTGTGGGACCTGATGTGACAGGTTCTGAGGAAACTGGCAGATGAAATTGCCAAGCCGCTATCCAACATGTTTGAAAGGCCATGACAGTCTCATGAAGTTCCCCCTGATTGGAAAAGGGAAAACATAACATCCATTTTCAAGAAGGGAAAAAGGAAGATCCAGGGAACTACTGGCCAATCGTTCTCACCTCTGAGACTGGCAAGACCATGGAGCAGATTCTCCTGAAGGCCTTACTAAAGCATATAGAAAGATGATGTGATTGGTGGTAACTAACATGGCTTCACCAAGGGCAAGTCATGCCTGACAAGCTTAGTGGCCTTTTATGATGGAACTACAGTGTCAGCAGCTAAAGGAAGAGCAATTGATGTCATCTACCTGCACTTGTGCAAAGCATTTGACATGACATCCTGGTTGCTGAATTGGAGAAAAATGGATTTGATGGATGGGCCATTCACTCCATCCATCACTAGATAAGGAGTTGGCTGGATAGTTATACCCAGAGAATTGTGGTCAATGGCTCGGCGTCCAAGTGGAGACTGCCGATGAGTGGCATTCCTCAGGGATTGGCGCTGGGACTGGTCATCATTTAACATCTTTGCTGGCAACATGGACGGTGGGATCGAGTGTACCCTGAGCAAGTTTGCAGATGACACCAAGCTAAGTGGTGCAGTTGATGTGTCAGAGGGAAGGGATGCCATCAAGAGGGACTTGGACAGGCTTGAAAGGTGGGCCCATGCCAACTTTATGAAGTTCAACAAGGGCAAGTGCAAGGTCCTGCACTGGGATCGGGGCAATCCCAAGCATAGGTATAGGCTGGATAAAAAGGCTAGAGAGCAACCCTAAAGAGAAAGGATATGGAGGTGCTGATGAAAGACTCAACATGAGTTGACAATGTGCTCTTGCAGCCCAAAAGGCCAGCTGCATCCTGGGTTGCATCAAGAGAAGCTGCATCTTGACCAGCAGGTCGAGGGAGGTGATTCTGCCCCTCTAACCTGCTCTTGTGAGCCTCACCTAAAGTCTCGTGTCCAGTCTGGAGCCCCCAACACAAGAAGGACATTGAGTTATTGGAGCAGGTCCAGAGGAGGGCCGTGAAGATGATTAGAAGGCTGGAGCACCTCCCTACAAGAAGGACAGGCTGAGAAAGCTGGGGCTGTTCAGCCTGGAGAAGAGAAGGCTCTGAGGATACCTTCCAGTACCTGAAGGGGGCCTACAGGAAAGCTGGGAGGGACTTTTTATAAGGATATGCAGCAACAGGATGAGGGGAAATGGCTTTAAACTGGATGAGGGTAGATTTAGACTAGATAATAGGAAGAAGTTCTTTACCATGAGAGTGGTGAGACACTGGAACATGTCGCCTAGTAAGGCTGTGAGTGCCCCCTACTGGAAGCATTCAAGGCCAGGCTAGATGAGGATTTGAGCAACCTGGTCTAGTGGAAAATGTCCCTGCCTATAGCAGGGACCTGCCTATAGGGGGCGGAACTAACTCTTAAAGGTCTCTTCCAATTCAAACCATTCTATGATTCTACAGACTTAGGCAGAGGCTAAATATTTCAAGCCTTCTGATGAAAATCAGCAGCAGCTCAAGAGGAAATACTGCTGAGAAAGCAGGAAGGTATGAAAAAATATAGCCAAGGTGTTCAGTCTTGTGCAGGTGATAGGGAGCGTGTGTTTCTATAACTATTTGTTTGCACTACGCATTCTAATTATCTATTACTCTTATTCTGTATTGGATACCTGCTTTCCTCAGGAATGCTAAGAATTAGAAATAGTACTTTCTGTATAATTTTTCTAAGTCGAGAAAATATTTCTCATAGAATTACACCTTCTGAGTTACATGAATATTTTCTACAAAGCCTTTCCCTCTCATAACTTTAACACCTCTGCAACATAAAACATAGTAATTGAATGTGTATTTTAGTCAAAGAACATAGACTAATTATTTTCTTCATACAAGTCAGCTAGATTCAGTGAAGACAATGGTGACAACTGTGAGACTGTGATTATTCAATTGCCAGCTCAGAAGTGAATCTTCACAAAGACCTTTAGAAAAATAAAGAAAACACTAATTGCAGAAAAGAAGATAAGCTGTAGGGAAGAGAAGGGCTGAGAAGCAGCTTGTGGGAGATTAAATATCTAGTTCTTCAGGTCATTGGGCAGTTTTTCATTGTGTAGTATTAAAAGATATTTTCCCAACCACTTTGGAATTGCTTTGACTTCATACACAGGCTCTTACAACTTTCTCTGCAGAAGCTGATGCTGCTCGTGCTCTCTCTGGAGGCAGCACATACTTTTGGCTTAGACTGCACAGAAACTCTCTTTCCTGCACAGAAGTATTTCAAGTCTGGCTTCCCACTAATGGTATTTCTAGTCTGCCACACATGGGTAATGGTTTTAATTTGAAATAAAGGCTATTTGATTTCTTTCCAGATTATCCTCTTACTTGTGTTGATTCTTAGAAAAGGAAGTCACAATAGCTATTGATCTGTGGCAGGCTTCATTGTAGCTGAAATGAGACAGCTGGTAACTCACAGCTGCTACAGCCCACAGTGATGACAGTCTCCTTTTTTTTTCCTAGTGCGTGAATGTGAAACATTTTTTAACTGGTAGATTAATCTTACATTAAACTTTCAGCCTTAGTCCCTCAGAGAGGATGTGAGCTTAACAATTTAGTGAGAAGCTCAGAATGCATCTTAGTAAAATATACAGCAATGGAAAGATCTCCTTAGCCCTATAGCCTGCCAGTCAGAAATGATAAAAATTCATATAGTCAGTAGGACTCTGACATAAATGACTTAGAAACAAAATGCACGTTTTTTGGAATTATCTTCTGCTTCTTTCTGAGTGATCCTGTATTTGGACCTACATTCTAAATTGTACCTGCTTCAGAAGCTGTGTCTAAGACGCAGCGGTTTTTGATTCATCTCCAGGGAAAGAAGGTCTTTTTATGTTTCGTGTCGTGCCTCCACACAAGTCGCACAGTGCACAGGGAACTGTTCCGCAGTAGTACTGCATAGTTGTCATTCACCATAGCAGCAAGGCTGACTGCTCAGAGCCTTCGCAGCAATTTGAGCCCACCTTTTTTACCCTGTTGCCATACAGCTTACCCAATCAGTCATGCATAGCCTTCCTCAGCAAGAAACTCTGGACTGGTCAAAATAAATTCATTCATGCATATAAGCATCTTCATTAAGCTGTAAGTCTCAGAACACTGGCATTCAAATAATCAAATTACTAGAGTGGCAGTAACACACACTTCACCTGCTACAAATAGCAATTTCCCTAAAAATTCCCATGACGAGGATTTAGAAGGAGCTACAAACTGTTCCCAATGACAGTTTGCAAAAGAGAAAAACATACATTGTTATGAATGCAGATAATGCGTGATGGCTGTTTCTGTGGGAAGCTCACACTCATACTGTTGACCCCTTTTGAGGTATACCAAACTATTTCTCCATTTTGTACTTCCTAATCTTCTTGCTTAGCACTAACCAGTCTCATCTCGTTCTTCAGTAGAGCAACTTTCAAAAAACAATTTCTTCTTGTCCCATATCTCCCCATATATCATCCAAACTCTAATTTCCAGGTACATCCCTTAGGAAATTGGCTTTTTTTTTTTTTTTTTTTGGTCCTTTTTCAACATTTATCTCTTCTCTGCTCTTTATGAAGTCCTTAACTGCACTGCAAAATGCTACCAATTTGCTCCTTTTCAGCTCTTTTCTGGATGCTTTCCAATCTGGCTTTTAGTATTTCCACACTGATACCATACTTACTGGCATCAGTAGTGACAAATTCATTCCCAAAAACCTGCCATTTCTTTGTCCTCAAAATCTCCACAGAGCAATCCTTATAATCTCCATCTTTCTGGCCAAAGATCTCATTCAGGCCCTCATGCATGCTGACTTGATTAATAAAGAATTTTCCAAAATGAGGTCACTGTCTTCTTCAACCCCTACACAATGATGCTTTCAAATTCATCTGCATTGTCTAATGTTTGAACATTAACTCCCCTCATCAGCTCTGCCCTCTGGTTTCCAGTCCACAACATTTTCATCCTTGAGAATAAGGGCACTCTGCGTTCTCTTTGCGCAGCACCCTTATTCATCCCCTGCTCTACTGTGTCCTCCAATAGCTTCTCTGTTCTTTGTTTCATTTGCCTCTACAGGTAATGAATGCCTTGATTTTATTGCCTTACTCCTCTGTCTTACACATACATGCTGCTTTTTAAAGGCTTTCTGTGGCCTCTAGTAAATTAAGAACATGCTTCTCTTCGCCCACTTTCAGCCTGTTTCTCTATCTGCTCTGTCTCTTAATAACAAAAGGTAATTATAGATTTTTGTGTGTAAGTCACTGAATGCAATGCTGCGTGGCTCAATGTTAATAATCATACTACGATCTGGAAAAATGCCACAATGTCATATCCAAATCAGTCATAAATCTTCTTCAAAGTAGTTGAAGAATTTCTTTTATTTTAAGTAGCAATATTATATCTGTGTTCACTGTAATACTTGGAAACTACCAAGTAAGAATATAATGGTGTGACAAATTTGAAAATTTCTGTGCACCAAGCTGGAAGCTGTCCATTGCTATCAGTGCAGAATATGCTTTGTCCATATTTTCTTGCTTTTATCTCTTCAATTCTGATACATGTCACAGAGTCAACAGTAGAAGGACATTAAATTTTGATGTTATTCTTTTTGTGTGGTACAATCTTGGAAGAAGCAAAATGGGTGCTCCTCAGGTGCAGGTACAGAAGTCTGTATTCTGTGCATGGGCTTTCAACCAAGCAGGAGTCCTCTGAAAAGAATGAGAGCAGTTTGACATAGGTCTGAAGAGAGGAAAAACTGAAATGCTATTAAGTGTCATATGCTGATCTATTTCATGGTCATTTTAACAGCTTAATAGAAGAACTTCAGTTACAAGCATCTGATCACACAAGGAAGCCACACCTATCTCAGTATGGCAGTTCACTCTTTCCTCTAACAAACTGTGTGCCCATATGTTTTGTTTGTTAGGGAAAATTGAGTCTGTAAACTGCTGTGCAATCTCTATAAGTATTTGCCCTCAGTATCAAAGCTCAGATTGTCCCAAGCTGAGATTCTGGCATGCTGCAGATTTGCAGTGTAATGAACGGTGAAAGGTAGGACCAATAATACAGTGAGGGTCAAGCTTCAGAAAAAAAGACTTGGTAGGATCTGCTTTTCAGAAGTGTCTGTGAGTGCTAAAATAGGAGAACTTGCTTAGAACCAGATGCTTTATATATGTCAGATCTAGCGCAGCTATTTGGAGTTAGCCCAGGCAGAGGAATCCTTGCTAGACCTGTGACACTGAGATTTTCTTTAGAAAAAAAGAAAAAATAGAAGTGATTAAGCAATAGTTACTTTTATGCTTAGAAGATATATCTAAGTACAATATTTGTGACGTACCTACAAATAAGTGTAAAACATTTAGTCTGAACTGATGAAAAAAAATGTCAATGCAGCATGGAAGAATTAAAATCAAACTACTATAGGAGAAAGGAGATGGAGAAAAGCTGTTGAAAATGTGTTAACAGATAAAGGTCCAACCTCTGAAAACAGCATTTTTTTAAAAAAAAAGTAACAGTAACTAGATTTACTCAAAAAAAACATTCACATGAACCCTGAGCACAGATTCATAGTGTCACTCATCACATAGACCTGGGGGCCTCATATTTAAGTGCCACAAAACAGAAATGATTATATGGAATGGCTCTTTACAATTGTTCAGGCACAAAGACCTTTTCTCCTTAGGCAAGTGAGGAATTACAAAGCATGAGGACTTTTTGAAGTCAGTCCAAGTGCAATTATGCTAATGACGCAGACATAATTTCAGTCTGCAGTTCTCTATGAGATAAGAGACAAATACCTTTCTGTGATTTCTTTTTCCTCCTTTCCTGTTCTGTCTTGTTTGCTTACCAACTGATGAAGAGACTCTACATCCTGTGATGTGAAAAGAGACCAAGAACCCTACAGATACATCACACAGATTTTTTTCTTCCACTTGTGAGTTATTTCCATAGTCTAATAATTAAATACATTAATAGACAAGGTAATTTAAATATGAACAACAAGCTTATTTATAGGTTCAGCAGTGAAACTAAACTTGACACTATTAGAACAACTTATCTTTGCTTGCAATCACATGTAACAGGCAGATTTTCTGTGGAATTAGACTGAAAATATTTGTTGGGTATTTCACAAGACTATGAGACAGTCTTTCTCATTCCCCAAGTAGCTCTGAAATGCCAGTTTTCTGCATGACATGGAAGATTTGTGATGACAACTCCAAACTCAAACACTGTATTAGGAGCTTTGTCTTCTTCCAGTGTTACACACTGTGGGATGGATGCCTCACAGAGAACAGTTACAGTGGATCAGACAGAATTACCAAACTAGAAAATGGATCACATCACAGCCTATCTCACACTCCCATGCAGATAGTCACCACCTAAAACACTCCTTTTGTCTGAGCAGCTCTTAAATATCCCAGATGAGCCATTCTGAGCCTTCTTTGTAATTAGAAAGTCTGTTGGAATTTCATTTAGAGATCACATTTTTCTGCCTTTTAAGCAGAATTATTTCTTGTCAGCATTTCTGTAACTTTATTTTCCGAAATGATCCCAGTACAAAACATCTCCTAAGCTTCCTTACATTGCTAGCAATATTAAAAAGAGTTGTTCTCTCAAGAACGGTCAGAAGTGCATGCGTTTAAGGTACTCAGTCTAACTCCTTGCATGGTCCCACAGTCTGACTGGTGCCCACAGGCCTGTCACATCTCACATAGGTAGACGGAATTTTCCTTGGCACCTTGTGCCAAAGCAACTGCAAGCTTCTTCCTGCTGCCATGTGTCACGTGACAATTTACAGGAGATAGAGGAGGTATCTTTGATATCTGTATACCCAGCATGAGATTAAGAAACAACGGTTCAAATATTGGTCCAACCTGTTTGTTACAAATCTTAATCAGGGAGATGGGGAAGGGGAGGATGGACACTGTTATGAATTAGGATAATGGGAAAGGGAAGGAGGACGATAGAAAGGATGGGAAAGAAAAAGCAAGGAGTCTTTGTAGGCAGCAAGAGGGAGATAGTCACCAGCGTGAATCCAGCACGGTTTGTAGTTCAGTCTTCGGCAGTGGTGGCTCATTGGGTCTTATTCAGTTAATGACGATTATGACCACAGTGATGATGGCAACTTCTCAGTGGTAGTACCAGCTTATTTATAAGTCCAAAGTGGTTGAGTCAGCTCTCTTTGGAGTGGCAGCTTCTCACTCTGGGATCTCAGCAGAAACTATTTTGTCCCTATCTTCCAGGCCTTGCCAGCAGATAAGAGGGAGCATGGAGGCACCAACTTGAATCTTGCCTTCACAGGATGCAATGGTATCATCCCCCAGTCTCCCATATTAAGCTGGAGTTATTTGGTCACAGGCTAGATCTTCCGCCAGTAAACAGTCCTGAGCAATCTCTTCTGAAGGCAAACATCTCCAAAGAAATGCTTTCAAATTTAAAATTGTCCACACACTGATGTTGATTGCCACATCGCAACACCCATCTCTCATCTCCTAGAGTCTTATCACAAGACCTCAGAAAGCAAGCTTTGAACCAGAAAGCAGAGAAGGATTCATATGCCGTGCACATTCTGTTTTCCAATGTTGCAGACCCTATGTGTCTTCCCTAGTACTGGAGTCACACAGCCATGTCACAGGCTGAAATGCACCCTTAGAGCAAGACATGGCGGAAGACAGCAGAGTTCAGCACTATTCAGTATGCATGTGGTCTGGGCTCTGTAGAACAAAACTACTGGAACAAAACTACCGAAACTAATATATCTCCTCTTCCTCAGGAAAAGCATATATTTAAAGCCTGACTATCTTCCTGGCATCATCCAGAGTAATTCACACATGCCTGTGTGGGCTGCACTGGGACCATGCCTCACTGGTGCATGTTCTGCTATGAAAATAGCATTTTATATATTTTATAAAAATATTTTGAAAAATATTTAAAAAATACTAAAAATATATATAATAATATTATTATTATTTTATTATTTATATATTTTATTTATATATTTATATATTTTATGTACTTTATAGATTTGTCAGTCAGAGAGAAGTTCTCCAGTTCCTCCCATAACTGCTATGGTGCAAATATTTAGTCCTGTTTTCACTCGTTAAGATATCTATGTTGATATCTAATAAGCAGAAAAGTAAATATCCATGTCATTTTGGCATGTATTTTCAGCCAATTGCAATGGCTAAGAGTACATCTATACAACATATAAAGCTGTCAGGAGGAGAGGAAGAGTTAGGAGAGGAATGTGTGGTTTTGCATTCAAGTAGTGAGCAGAGAGGATAGGGAAGGATGCAGTTTTCCAAGGTACTGCAGATGACATGTGCTTGTGCCTAGAGATGCATTAAGAAAAAAACAAAATGCTTTTTTTCAAGGCAGCTCTCATCCATATATTTAACTATTTTGTACTCTTAAAACTCCACTTTCTTTTGCAAATACGGGATTTGTATGCAGAACTTAAGCATCTTTTTTTCTTAAGATTTCATAGTCATACTGTCATGTTCTTGGTATGTAGTTAGCCCATATCTGATTGTGAAAGAATTCAATTTTTCAAAGTAAATACAACCCATACATTTTAATCACAAGGAACTATGGGTGGTGGACAGTTTCTTGAGCTTGGGTCTGTTATAAATATGCCAGCATAAATACCATTACCTTGAGAAAAAAAAACACACATTCCATTGGTGGTTCAAATGCACCAGATCCAAGTAACCAGAGAGTTGTAAGAGCATGTGAAAAACTGCGGTTCAGATGTTCTCAACAGAGAATAGTCTGTCTGAATAAAATGTCTTTTATCATCTCTAGTTCTTGTTCTACACAGAAAGTCAAACAACTTCTCTCAGCTTCCTGAGTCAGCCTCTTGAAACACCATGGAACTCTGTTTGATGCTATTCAAATACATTATCAGGCAGAACTTTAATTTATGAATCTGAGATAAGGACTGCTATCAAAGTAATGCTTCCTATTTTATTACATTGCCTCACAACATCAGAGGCTGATGTTGGTTGCACAGCAGTAGGGGTTGGACCTTCTCACCAGTGTTCCATTGCATGTTGTTGCCGTGTGACAGATGGCAGCAGGAGGGCAGTCTGACAAATGGCATTTGATGTTCTATTCTATGATTCTATAATTCTAATTAGGAAGCATTCCTTTTGGAGCAACCTTGGTAAATGCAGCCCTAGACAATTCTTCACTCAGTGTGTCTCAAGAAGCCAAAATATCGGACATACGAACAACTGAATACATAATCAAATTTAAGCCATTACACCATTTTTATTTCTTGTTTTATTACAAGAAACAGGTGTTTTCTTTAACTTCTTGAATTAAAATTGGCAGCTAATGGAAAGTTATTCTAGTCTTTATTTTTAAACTTTTCTTAATTTTAATTTTTATTTTTTTAAGTAGTTAGATATAGTAAAGTCTGGTAATATGCTATTTGTTCTACCACAGTATATGCAATGAAAATTCTGTTTTTAGAATCTGTGCTGCATGGGTTTTATTACTCATTCAACTATGATTACTTTATAAAAAAGAAACCTGCTACATGCAACATGATAATCTTTACTAATATTTTTTAGGGTTGGCTTTGAAGTCTTCTACTCCAAACAGATTATTTAATACTATCTTCTAGGCAGCAAACTGGTAGCATAATAATACTATTCTGCTTGGATCGGATGATAAGGAATATTTTATTCTTTACTCCTGCTGCCAGATGGATGAATCTGGATTTACAACAGTATTAAGTATCAAATATAGCAGTTACAAAACTGTATGACACTTGCTCATGTTCAAAGAGAAAATATGGTACCCATATTTACCTTTATTTACCACATTTACCATTATTTAGATTAGGAGTCTGCTGCTTGCCTTATATGTCTTAATACCCTTTGAAAATATATCCACATACTCCAGAAGAGCCTATTTCTGTCCTTGTATATAGTAGCATCTCAGCCAGTCCTGAGTGTGATGGAACAGGTGTTGAATGTATGAATGTATATTTCTGATTCTATCTATATTATGACTATTGCTAGACATCCCAATTTATCTTATTTCACCGCAGCTTCTCAATTTGTATTTAAATATAAGTCACAAGTACAGAAATATCACATGGTTTTCATTCTGTCAGAAGTAATTCTGTGATAAGAAGAAAAAAAAGTATGTAATACCCAAGACAAGATAACTCTCTCATACCTTTACAGTACCTATCTTTGATGTGGACATTCAGAGGCCCCTAATGTCAAGAATCCAGGAGTGAGGCAATTGACTGTATAGAGATATCTGCTAGAAGATGAAATGAATATGTTATGATGCATTGACTGCTTAAACAAAATCCCCATTATCTACAATGAAATATTTTGCATATGAATCAATATCATTTTGCAATGAAATATATTGCATCAGAAATAGTGTTGCAAGCAGGAGCAGAGAGGTGATTGTTCCCCTGTATTCAGCACTGGTGAGGCCGCACCTCGAGTACTGTGTCCAGTTTTGGGCCCCTCACTGCAAGAAAGATATTGAGGCCCTGGAACGTGTTCAAAGGAGGGCAACAAAGCTGGTGAGGGGTCTGGAACACAGGCCATATGAGGAGAGGCTGAAGGAGCTGGGAATGTTCAGCCTGGAGAAGAGGAGGCTCAGGGGAGACCTCATTGCTCTCTATAACTTCCTGAAGGGAGGTTGTAGTGAGCTGGGGGTCGGCCTCTTCTCTCGTGTCATTAGTGATAGGACCAGGGGGAATGGCTTCAAGCTACGGCAGGGGAGATTCAGGCTGGACATGAGGAAGTATTACTCTTCAGAAAGGGTGGTCAGGCACTGGAATGGACTGCCCAGGGAGGTGGTGGAGTCACCGAGCCTGGGGGTGTTCAAGGAAAGACTGGATGTTGTGTTGAGGGACATGGTTTAGTAGGAGCTATTGGGAATAGGTGAACGGTTGGACTGGGTGATCTTTTAGGTCTTTTCCAACCTTGGTGATTCTATGATTCTATGATTCTATGATTTTTTTTTTTCATGTGAAGGCAACTACTGTCTGTTGTTTTCTTTCAGTAAAGATCTTGAAGAAAAAAACAGATTTAAACCAGATTTATCTGATATGTGCTAGATTATATATGGGAGTCTTTGCTGTGATTGGACCTATTCAACAGATTTCTGAATTCTTCTCTTCCTTAAAAGATGAGCTTTGATTGAAAAAGCATTGTGATGAAAAACAATCACAGTAGTATTACTTTTCTCAGGGGTAATGAGAACAAAACTATGATTTATAGATACTTTCTTCCCCCTTACCATTTTGTTGAACATATTGGAAAAAAAGTCAGCTTTCCTACTTGTTGCTTGCGTTAAAAAGTGATTAAGTATAATAGCAGTTTTTGAAGTGCTGAAAGGTGGAAGACTACAAAAAGAACTTGTGTGCTGAAGTTTTAGATACTCAGTCTATCTAACATACAAGCCACAACAAAAACTTCATACATACTCTATATAAGAAATCAATCACAGAGAAAGCAAATGAAAACTATTCTCAAAGGAAGAACATTTATAGTAAGCTGAGGACAGTACTTTTTCTCTGAAGTCTTGGCTTGACAGGAGTTTAAATGTTACACTGTGTTAGTTGCTTGTTATTCTGCAAAGAAAAACTTCCATACTGTAAATAACTCATGTTCCACTGTTAAATTTACTCTTTCTTAGTTTTCATTCACCCAGACAAGAAAAAAAAAAAAAAAAAAAAAGCCTTATTTACAGTGAAGCAGCAGAAACACCACCCTTTTTTCCTTTACCCAGTGGCAAGATGTGCTCTTTAAAAGCCTTAACCTGTTCTTGGTCAATCAGTATTGACAGTATTCAGCAGTTAATAAAGTAAAGGCAGATTATTTTCCACCCAGTGATTAGAATGAGACACGAGTGAAAAAGCAAACGCAAAATTCAAAGGACATACCTTCATGTTTGCTCTAGAAAAATAATGTTCAGAGATGTTTGTGTACTTCTACACTGCTTACAATTTTTGAAGGTTTCATCCAGTTTGAAGATTACAGACAATTTTTATTTATTTATTTATTTTGCCTAAAAGCACTGAATAGGTTGTTTGTTTTTTTTTCCCCAGCATGTGAGATTCTATTAATAGTATTTTACCTGTTGTCTTGCCATTCAGTTATGAATCAAGGAGATAGTGTTCTTACTGTCTCTCTATGATTAATTTATTTTTTGAGGCTCAATCAGATTCCTGTTAAAAAATATTCTAGAGATCCAAATACACCTTATCAATTATATAAATATTATCAACACATCCAGCAATGTCTTTAAAGAACTTCAGTAGTTTAGTCTTTTTTAACTATTTTTCCCCACTGTAGTGGATTTAGCCCTGTGTCTGCTAGCGCTATTGGTTATTACAGCGTCTAGCATGTGACCAGACGTGGTCACCTATAGTTTTCTGCAGCTTTTCATGTCTTTCCTGAAGCCATTTAAAAAACACTCTTGTCACATTTGCTATTTCCCACCCTAGTATGAAAACTTTTCGGCCATCAGTTAACATCTTAGTGTAATCACATCAGAATTCCTTCTAAATGACTGTATGTGTAGTGTTCTTTGGTCCTGCGAGCAACAACTTTAAACTTTTTTGATTAGGTAACTGCAAATAATGTGTTTCAGGGGTTCCCTCTCACCACAGTACTTCAGGAAAGGATTTCAGCCGGTGCTTTTCCACAGCGATGCTAATGTAAGTAACTGATTTTCTGGTATTTCATACTTCTTCATACTTACTCAGAATTGTTGTTTTTCATTCATTTGGAAAGAGGCTTCAATTTGTTTTTAATCTACTAATTTTTCAAATTCTTCTGCTAGTATCTATCAATAGATAGACAGCAAGAAATTTCCTTCTTCTGTGTCTTTGTTTCAGGTTTGTTTTCTTTGGAATGTTTGGCATGATGCTTTTTTTTTTTGTTCTAGGAGAAAAACAGTGTTGGTAACATACTGATGTTTATAGTTGCCTTCTAAGTTGTGTTGTACAGAGCCTCCCACCCAAGGAGGTGGGAGGAAACAGAATTAGAACTGCTGACTTAAATTGTCCAGGAAGGTATTCCATGCCATATCATATGACATCAAGCGAAAGGAGTTTTGAAAGAGTAGGAGTTCATCTTGCTCAGGGGCTAGCTGAGTATCAGTCAGATGGCAGTGAGCAATTGCTTGTGCATCACTTTTTTCATAAGAAACAAGAACTCTGATGGAGTCTACTGTTCACAGAGAAAGAGATGTAATGGAAATCATTCCCACTTGATATAGTTGGAGATAAAAAAAAAAATGCCATTCTTTGTGTAATATCTTCTGCTAACCTTATAATTCCTAACCAGTTTAAGCCTCTCTTCCCTACTTGGCTTCCTCAACCATTCATCAGCCGTCATGCATGTTGTATTGGGTGCACTTTATGTTGTCTATCTTCCCATAGTTCAATAGCTTATTCTACCACAGCTTAAAACAGTTAGCATCGTCTCCTCTTACATCCATTTCATTAGTAGGCTGCTACCTCTGCTCTGGCAGCCATGAAATCAGACTGTCCACACTGAATATCTTGATGTGCTTCCCTGGCATGAAAGTCACAACTGCGCATATGTCTGGCAAGAGTGGTTGCTTTACAGGCTGCATTGTCCTACTGAAATCCTTGGCCATGAAATGGTGTACTGAGGGCACAAAAATGCAAAGCTGTCACTTGGCAAAGAAGTCTTACTGACTTGAATGGGCTAATGATAGAACCCCTAAGTACTGTCCATAAAAGATTCCTGCCAATAATCTTCATTCTGTTAGACTAGAGAGGACCAAAAGTACATACTTCTTTAAAATTCTCTTGGGAAGTAGATAAATGCAACAGTAAAATAAGAAGAGGCAGACTTGACAAGTCTAACACTTTTCAGAAGCTTTTACAAAAAATATATTTATGTTTTGCCATATTGAATAAGTGTACTTCACAGATTTTCCATTATCTCCCTGCTGTCCATCTTTGCTGAACAGGAAAGAGCAAAACTTAACCACAGTCTATGACTTTTTCTCAGTGGTTCATGCATTAATTACATTTTTAAGAATTACGTTCACAAAATAAATATTGAAAGTATATCCATTTCACCTCAAAACTTTCTTGTCTATAGTCTTTGAGCTCAAACATACCAAAAAGAATGATTGCTAGCATTTGATGGTGGCTTTTTTTTCTTTGTTTGTTTTTTCAGTGTCTCATGATTTTCATGAAGAAAACTGTTAAGTTTTAGTGTCTTATCTTCTTCTTTAAGATGTCTGTAAGTCTTAAAAAGTGTCTTGGTTGGAATCTATCAAAGTATATAGGATTAAAAAAAAATCCTTTCTTACAATCCATCTATGAATATTGGAGATTTTTGATTTAAAACAGACACTGTTTGCAGATAAAAAAGGAAAAAAAATATGTTTCTTTTCATTATGTCTGAGTATTCATTTTGTTGTCAACAGTTTATACACCATTATATACCATCTACACACTAAGTTTAGCAATAAAATAAGGTACTATCTGGAACAGAAACTCCATGCCCAGATACAGTCAGGGAGCTAATAATAAAAGACTGTGAAAATTCAGAGCCTCAAATTTTATTAAGATGGAAAAATTCAAGTAGTGTGGGAAAATGAAATCTATCTATAGAGGGATTTCTTTCCTAAAGAATCTAATCACTATGTCTAGGCATACATGCACACAGCAGCAATACTCTGAAAATAAATTACACTTGAATATCTCTGGAACAATCTCATTCTAATGACACATTTACTGTTTAGTATTCTAGCCAGAAGGCAGCTGACTGTCAGCCTTCACTACTCATTTCCCAAGGCTAATTTTGTTTATTTGTTATAGATACGGTCAGAGAAGAACTGCACATCTTGTACTGTGTCAGTGGGGTTAGTCACAGACTGCAGTGTGTCACAGAAGAGACTGGGTTTAAGGCAGCAGTGAGTAGCTTACCGTGAGTACAAAGTGGAGCAGGTTCTTTCACGGGCCCTGGGGTGAGGAGGAGTAAAAGCCATTCCTTGCAGAAAATCATGACACAGATCCAGTGAGGATGTGCTGTTTTCATTTTATGCAATCTTAAAAAACAAACTGTCTGAGAAAATACATGTGTGGTTTTTTTTTTTCTTCGTACCTGTATTTTTAGGAAACCATTATAAATTCTCATATCTTTTTATATACATACATATAAAATAACTGTAAATATACATATAAAATTGACGTGTCTAGATGTTATTGAGTAAAATTCTTCTAGAGAGAATAAAATTTGAAGATCTAGGCATCAGTAACACAATATTTGTTACTTCTTAAGGTAAAAATCTAATACCTCCACACAGTTACAAGAACTACATATGCACTGGGAGCAGGCATACATTTACTATTTGTCGCTGTTCCCTGTGCTGTATTGTAGCAAGAGGGCTGATCTGAGTCAGAATGGTTTGTGCGGAGCTGGTATACCTAGAGACTTCAGAGGAGAATGTCCACTGCATTTACAGAATACTGCTATTACGTATTAGTATTTATCACTGTCATTTAGTGGTGATGGATTTACGCAGTCTGAACTCCACTATTACATAATATTTACATAGAGCAAAACTGAGCAGCCACATCACTCGTAAATTTGAGAAGGTTTAGGGAAGTACAGTTTCTTACTTGGCTACATGTTTGAAAGTGAATGAGCTTAGAGCTTTATGAGAGTGAATAGGGTTGTTCTGTTGTATGTTGGCATCTAACATAGCACAACTAACATATTTTTGATAAATATATGATGTGCACTTCCTGGGACAGCAAAAGCTGAAAAAGCAGCTTGGAGAAAATCAGGCTTTTAAGGGAAATTATACCATCATTTCCTACATCACATGCTGAGAATAATTCTTCAGTTAGACAGTGAAGACCTGAGTCCACACCTTACACCAACAAATGACACAAAATACAGAGGTAAGGGAAATATTTCTTATTTTGTCACTGAGGAATGTTATACTAGCAGTTGCCTAAGCTCAGAGGTGGAACAGTTTCTGTTTGACAGAGATCATTATGGCATCTTGTGTACAGTCTTTCTTATGTTTGTGTTTGTGGGCCTCTAGCAAGGAAGAAAATTAATCATTTCTATTCCTCTCCAGCTAATGAGTACATTCTGAGAACATTCAACTTCAGAGAGAAAATACCATTCATGGGGAGTCACATTTGACAAAACAACAGTTCTGTGCTTTTATTTTGTATCGACTGAATTTTAAAGTTTGAGGAACAATACCTACAGCCGTCATTTTGAGTTCCTACATGTCATACACTACACCTTGAATAGCTTTATCTTTTGCTCCTCACAGTAAGTGAAAAAGACATACCTCCCTTCAGAAAGAGAAGTATGTAGTTCTACAATCCAGAAAAGGGTATGTGGTCTCCTGTGGTTCACGATCACATATAAAACACCACAGACATATGTGGAAAATACAGTTCTTGGTTAATTCTTCCTGAGAAACTATAGTGTTCAGACTTCTCTCTTATCAAAGGAGCACACAGCCAGAACTTGGAATAAGTGTGAATTTGTATTTTCGGCTCAGAAGTAAATAAAAACAAATAAAACAATGATATCCACATTATTATTGGCAAAATAATGTGCAGTTCACAGTCCACAGGGTAGAAATATTTTCACTGTAAAAAGCCTCAAGTATCATCTCCTGTATACCTTTTGTAGGAAAGTGCAAATATGTAATATGAACTAATGAGATAAAGTCTAAATCCATCTGTGCTGATTGTTAAGCACAGTTTGTCATCTGACCACTTCTACTATAATTTATTACAAAACCATTTCCTTTGGCACTTAAGAGTAGCTGTACCTTCTGGGCCTCCAATTGTGTCCTGGCACATTATTCTTGCCTGCCAAGTTCTGTAATGCACCACTACAGCTTTGAACCATAGAAAAGCCAGCAGCATGTCTAGTTCTGCAGAGGAAAGCAGCATGTGTCTTAATACTCTGTCCATGGAATGCCTTTGGATTGTTCTGTGAATTGTGAAATGGTTGAAGAAAGGATCTTAAATACTAAGTGTTCAGATCAATCCTTAATGGTTCGGCCTGAATGGCACATAGTCCAGGACACACTGGACATGATTAATGCTTGTTTGGCGGGGCCTGCTGGCTTATGAAAGCAGCAGGAGTGTAAAGTCGTTTTAGTTTAGGCTGAGATTAGACACTGAGAGATACTTTTTTTTTCCATGCTAGTGTCATATTTCAGTGTCACACTTAGTTGCTTTCAAAGGTTGTGGGTTTTGGCATGCAGTAATTGTAAGGCAGATCTTGCTTTGTTTACTAGCAAAGCCAGAGGGATCACTCTGTTTCCTTGAATAGGTCACAGCCAGTGGGGATTGTGTAGATTACCAGGGAGTACTTCAAATGAACTTCTCCCGCAGGACAAGATACGTGTTTATCCACTTTCCATTTTCATTTTTAATCATTTCCTGGTTTCTGCAGTTAATGCACCAGAGTAACATTTTTATCAACTACATAAATTGCTCACCTCCAAAATATCACTGTTTAAAGTATGTTACAGGTAATGAAAAAAAAACATTATGCTTATAGACAGCTGTGATGTATTTGCAGACAGCCTGCATGTCTTGTGTAAAGAACAGTTCTCCTTCAATAACTTGCTAGAGTACTATGAGGGTATCAAGAAGCACATGGATGAAAGACATCCATGGTCATAGCGTATCTGGATTTACAAAATGCTTTCACAAACTTCTGCATCAAAAGTTACTACAGAAGCCATATTTCCTTGAAGCCAGAGGAGATGGACTGAAAGATGGTTAAAATATAAGAAGCAAAGAATTGAAAGCAAAGCTTAGTAGTCACTTTTTTAGGGTAGAGTTGAGTCAGCAGTGCCGTTGCCCAGGAATGAGGGCTGGCACTGGTGTTATTCCTGTAGATGAGAGTGAATACTGACGTCATTTTCCTCAGAAAGGATTAGATGGAAGATGTTCTGAGTCATCAAGCTGTGGCATGCCTAATGTTAATGCTCCCCAAGCTCCTTATAATTGTACATAGACCCACACACCCACATTCACTGCAGGAGAAAGTACATCACCCCTGCTTGTTAGTGCAGCTGTCTATATGTCAGAGGACATGTGGGATGCAGACACATTCATCTCCTTTTGTGCTTCTGTGAAGCCCAGCGCAGGACTGGGCACTGCTGCGCTACACAGTTTCCATCTTCATGGACTCAAAATCTGTATCTTGGGCTGCTGGGGCTCTGCAGGGCTTTAGAATAGCTGCAGTGCCTCTCTCTTTTCACATGCAGTGGGACACATCCAAGTCCAGAAGCTCTGGCAGTTTAGTAATTGTTAGAGATCTTACGTAAGGTGATCTGCCCCCTGTCAAATCAAATTAGATGTATTTAAACGTAGTCCTACATTTTCAAACTTGTGAAAATGTATATTTCTCCCTGAGACAAGGCTGTTAGACAATCAGAATTCCATGCAAAGAGTATTTCCTTCCACTGCGCTTTAAGGACAGCTAAAAAAAAAGAAAGTTTAGACTATAAAATATTTTAATAAGACTGTTACATCCTAAACAATTGTCATGAAGATAGGCTATATTTTTACTCAGAATACTGAGCTGTTTCTTTGCTCAGAATACTACCCATGAACTTAAACCCATGGAAAAAGAAAAAAAAACCACACAGAATAATTAATATTTTACTAATTAGTACTCTTATAAAATTTGAACGTTTAAGATGCCCATATCAGAAATACTCATTTCCTACCTTTGAGTCAAGTCCTGTGCTTTCCCAACCCTCTTTTGAATTTCTTCATTAGTTGTGACATAGAAGGAGAATGCTATTTTAGCCAACTATGTAGAAATTTTAAAACAATGTCACATTTATATAATGAACACTGCAGATAATTATACAAGTCAATAATAAGCCACAATAACGCAGTTCCACTTTTTGTCAAAAAATATTTTCCTAATTTTCTTAAAAAATGAAAGCAGTTAAGTAGAAACCATGGCCTGGCCTTAAGGTTGGCATTTGTCACTGAGAAGCTAGAAGGCACGTCCAGACTCTGAAGACAATAGGCCTGAAAACCAAAGGTGTCCCCACGGACAACATAGCCTCAAAGTTCTGCAGCCAGCAGCCTGGTAAAACAACCTCTCTCTGTAACCTTTGCTTCCAAATAACGTCCTGTGCCAGGCATAGAGGCTGGCATTGTTGCTTTTCAAGAGATTATTAGTAGTGCATTTACAAAAGAAAGACTGCACAGCTCTAGGAACATCCTGAAGTTTCTCATGTTCCAAGTTCTTAGTTTTCAGGAGCAGGTGGTGCCAGAATCTTCTGTTTGTCCAAAGCAGATGATTACAAACAACAGTATTTGAAGATTAAAATAGAAGAAAACAATCCGTATTGATTATTATTCTCAGAACTAAGTCATCAGTCATAAATAAAGTTTAAGTAATTGAAAATCCTTTTCAGTAAGAACCCTCTGTGGTTTGACCAATCATAGAACTTTCATGCAAAAATTTGTGTGGCGAAGCTTCTCTAACAAAGTCAACATGAAGAGCTTGGTGTCTGTTGAAATAGAACGTTTCTCTGCATATCTCAAGAGTCTCGGTTTTTCCTACCAAAACTGTTAGTGAAATGATCCTCTATTTTTTTCATCTGTAAACAATTCCCTACAGTTGTTTGTGTTTTCAATTTGCTGTTTGTATGCCTGTCTTCATTGTATTGATGTAAAGAGAAACACCACAACTGTTTCAACATTTTCATTGTTTTCAGTAAAAAACAAAAAAACAACATTATGAACTACTTTACGGATTTTTAGAACAGTGTAAAATTTTGGTTAAAAGGTAAGATCAGAAAAATTTCTACATTTCTGGGTGATCTTGCAGCTTACTGTCAGATTTCAGTATTGACTCAAACTATAATTCATCACAGTTATACTCACTTCAGCTTAAAATTATTAGCTGACATTAATAGCAGTATTCTTACATTCATTTGGAAAAAGTTAGAGCCTGCCATTCCAATCACTGTTGTTGTCAATCTTAATCAATTTTCACAGCACAAAAGTGCATTCTCTTAGCCACTGTCTAATCAGTGTTTTGCAGGGCTCTGCTCATACACTCATCCACATGGTGTATGGCTAATGCTCAGTTCCCCCTTATTTCAAGTCAAGGATTGCCAGGCTACCATTTTTAAAAATTTAATTCCTTCCTTTTTCTTTTTTTTTTTTTTTTTTTTTTTTTTTTCAATCTTAAGCATATGTTCAGCCTGCATGCATTGTATATGTAAGAATAGGAAGCTCAGCTTTGGCCAACTGGGTTTCATTTAAGCACATATCACAGGCACTGGGAGCACCTCTGCAAGATGCATTACAGCTATCCTTTCAGAGTATTGCTAATTTTTTTTTTTTTTTTTTTTTGAGTAATTGTCCATTTATTTCCCCTTTTTCTCACTCTGTTTTGCAGCTTGCACTTATTCTATTATAAAAGACTGAAAGTTTGTGCTTTTGGGCATGATTTTATCCTTTTTCCTTGAGGGTTTCTTGCAGTTCACCTGCCTCATTTTGCTTCTGAAAGACTTTTTTCAGAAAAAAATTTTCATTAACAGTTCACTATTGGGAAGCCTTTATTTTCATTCAACCAGCAGCTAGGCACTTTTATCATGCAGATATTTGGACTGGTTTACTTGTCTAAAGAAATTTATTCTGACAAAGGCTGTAATTATTATAAAGATCATAAAGATGCATTAACAAATGACATTGAAGTTCTTTCAAACTTGGGACTGCAGACCATTCTAATTTATGACTCTTTTTTGGGACCTTTCACCAGCTGGACCCTACTCTGGAAGTGATGGAAACAAACCTAGTGCATGTTTGACCTGTATTGTACAACCAGCTTCTACCAAATCTCTGAGAAAGTCTTCTGTTCCAAAGCTAAGGAACAGAAAAGGAAAAAAAGAAAAAAGGAAAATTTTCCCTAGCATTAAAGCAGAAGCTCTCTAGAAGTTTGTTATCGCAGTTCAAGTCACAAATACCTTCATCTGCCTAGGAATGGTGATCCTCTTTTGTAGCCACCTGAAAACCTGTTTCTGGATCATTATCAGTGATTTCATTCAAATAAAACATTTCCTTTCCCAATTCCCAGGCTATGGGAGTGAGATACCTTTGCAAATTGATGAAAACAGGCATATGTTTTGGGTGTAGACAAAATGAAAACCTTTCAAAATCTCTCTAGGCCCTTCCTGCACTGTGGTGAATTCCATAGGCACATCCATCATGAGGCAGGAACCCAAGCATGGCTCAGCACCTAGATAATGAAGACAGCTCTGGGGATTATTTCCACGTTCCTGTAAAGACTGAAGAAGCCTTGTGGGCACCTTGGAAGGGTCTCAGATGCCAGATTTGTCAGAGAGGCCACAGGGTCTGCATACAAGCTCAGCAAGGTTTCCACAGATTTTCAGAGCTGGTCTTGGGCACTGCTCTCACAGAAATGTCCAAACTCTTCTTCAAGTTGTAGGATACACAATTCTCAGGGAGGAGGAGGTAATAGACTAGAGCACTAGGATGAGAATTTGGCATGTGGACAATCCCCTGAGGGAAAGAAAGCAGTTATTTACTGGTGAACGGCGTGCACCAGTATTTCTTCATTGTGTGCTGTTTAGTACATATGGTTGATGTGCATAACTGCAGTTCTTCATCACCTCTAAGGTGAAGACACTTGACAGTTTAAGGCTTAGTACAGGCTATGGTACATATATGAGAAGAGACAAGGGGAAAAACAAAAAAGCTTTGCTGAGCAGAACTGCCTACACTATTTTAAATCACTTCGTAAAAAAAAAGAAATTCAGCAGAAATTCCAACATCCGCAAATCAATGTGAGTGTAACAGGAGAGGTTTGCATATGCTACAAGTGTGAATCAAAGGGATAAGCCTGCTCACTTCTTCTTTTCATGTTCACAATGCAGCATCCAAAGCTCTTCTTCCTTGCTGAAAGCACCAGGCAGCAAATCAAGCAGCAGTCCATGACAAAGCAGGTTACAGATGTCATGGAGCACACAGCCTGCTGATGGCCTCTGTGTGCTTCAAAATGGTCAGAATCTGGAAGAACTGGGGTGCATACACGGCTACACATTGTTTTGTGAGAGCAGAGACTTGGAAAGCATTGGTTAGGAATCCAGTTTCTAATGCTTTCTGAGCCACACTGACTCTCTCTGACAGTCTTTCCTCTGACAAACTGTGCTGAACTACCTTGCAGCTGCAAGCTCCAGCATCCACCCTCACAGTGACTCCTTACGTAGTGGGAACACACTCCCATCTTGGAAGTAATGTTATGCCTCCCTTAAGGATACCAATGCCTATTTTCATTGCTGTCAGCATCACTGAGTAGTTGACACTCTTGCTCTCAGATTTGCTAATGAACAGTGGCTGCTGATGAACACTCATATCTGGATAGTGATCAAGGCATGGTATCAGGGCAGTCGACCTCTTTGAACACACTCTTGTTCTTCTGGTTCAATGCATAAACATGCTGGTAGAAGCACAGACAGTACCTTTTTTGCTCACCTTGCGGTATTTTATAGCACCCCTGGGTACAGAGCAATGGCATCTGGAAGCTGCTCTGTTATTCTCCACCTCACTGCCCATGGTGACTTCCCCAGCCAGCCATACCCACTGCCTGGCACTGCTGCCCATCACTGTTTTACTGCTCACAGCTGGGCTAAACAGCATTTCATAGGATGAAAAAGGAAACTGTGAAGTATGTAGCAGGTTGTAGAATAGTTTTGATTCTCTCATCAGGCTGCAGCAGGTCTTTCAAATCATCCATCTGCTGACACAATATTGCTTTGTGCCACTTGGTCCTTGCAGTAGTAAAAAATGGCTGTCAGGCTCTTGCAAGGACATGAAAAATGTTTTATGAGCCTTTTGTAATAAGAGGAGATATACCAGTTGAGATGGACAGTATTTCTACTGGTAGAGCTTTGGGGGATGGAAGGTCTCTCCTGGCCATATCTGTCTTGAAGGGAGGAGGGCAGGCTCTGGCCCCTAAAGGTGGTGGGAACTCCTCTCCTCTGTGCTCCCTCTCACAGCATAAGAAAGGCTGTCCAGGTCCCATGTTTTACGGGCCAACATCTGTCCTACTGTTCCCCCACTGGACAGTCCTAAAGAGCAACTGCCATCCCAGGAAGAGGTGGGATTTTAGGGATTTCCTTCTGTCAGGAAGGAAATAAATAAAATAGGGCTGTGTTCCTTGGGTAAAATAGATACAAAAGGCACATAGCTGCAGTGGAAGTGAGGCTTAATTGTTTTTGTGTTATTGCTGAGGTATGCATTAGAGGTTGTAATAGGTTTTCATTTAGGGAAAATCTCATCGCTGGCATAAAGCATGTTGACTCCTGCAAGCTCCTTCTGTTCCTCTGTGTTTTTAAGTTCTAGACTAGTACATCCTAAAATAAATTGTTCCCATTACAATATATATACCACTTCTCAAATTCAATACTGAAAAACTATTCTCAGTGGAATTCCTGTTCTGGAGCTTGCTGTTAGCACACTGCATTTTTCCTGATCTCCCTGGTTTGGAGATCTTCTGCCATACACAGCAACTGCAAATATTAAAAAGTAGTATGTAGAGTGTTTCAGCTCCCTTGGCTGATTTTCCAGCACCAAGTCAATATCTGCAGATGCATAAGTAGCCACTGCAATTTATTTTTTTTTTTTGTAAGTTATCTCCTGATACAAAAAACCCACTGCAGACTGTAGGAAGGAGCCATGCTGCTGGTGTCAAAGCTTTAAGCCCCATTTAGAAGCCTCTGCTGAGAAGATGGGGAGTGAATGTGTAGGTCTGGGACTGGCAGTGAAGGGAGGCAGAAGCCACAGCCTGCAGGCAAGGCACAGAAAGGAGACTTTGTGGTTTTGTCTGAAAACACACTTCCAGGGTGCAAACAAAGCCCTTTGGCTCTCAAACTTCACATGCTCCCCTGTTTTACAAGCACAGAACTACTGGGCAAGTCTTCTACATAACCATTTCTCCCTGCCTCAGCAAACCCATGTGACTGAGGCATAACAGAATCACAGAATGGCTTAAGTTGGAAGGGGAGGGGACCTTAAAGATCATCTAGTTTCCAACTCTGCCATGGGCAGGGTTGCCATCCACCAGCTCAGGCTACCCAGACCCCATCTTACTTGGTCTTGAATGCCTCCAGGGATGGGGGTACGCGGTTTCTCTGGGCAGCCTGTGCCAGTGCCTCATTGCCCTCTGATTAAAAGCTTTCTTCTTAACATCTAACCTAAATCTTCCCTATTTCAGCTTAAAGCTGCTCCCCCATGTCCTATTACTATCAGACTGCGTAAAAAGTCAGTCCCCTTCCTGCTTGTAAGCTCCCTTCAAGTTCTGGAAGTCTTCAGTGAAGTCTCCACAAAGCCTTCTCTTCTCCAGGCTGAACAAGTCCAGCTCTCTCATCCGTTCTTTAAAGGAGAGGTGCTCCAGCCTTCTCATGACCTTCATGGCCTCCTCTGGACCCAATAGCACCATGACTTTCTTGTGCAGAGGGTCCCAGGCTTGGACACAGTACTCCAGATGAGGCCTCGCAGGAATGGACAATCACCTCCTCCCTACTGGCCATCTTTAATGCAGCCCAGCATATAACTGCCCTAATGGGCTGCAGGTGTGCATTGCTAGCTCAAGTCCAGCTTTTCATTCACTAGAACCCCCAAGTCCTTCACTGCAGGGAAGCACAAAGAATTCACCTCCCATCTGTATTTGTATCAGATTTTGCATAGAGCCAAGAGCTACACCCTTGCACTTGGCCTTGTTAAACCTCATTAGATACTCATGTGCCCACTTTTCAAGCACGTCCAGGTTCCTCTGGATGGTGTCTCTCCCTTCTACTGTGTCAACTGCAAGTTTATTGTGTGAACTTGCTGAAGGTATATTCAGTCTCAGATTGACAAAGGTGTTGAAGAGCATTGGTCCCAAGACTGCTGAGGGATGCGACCAGCCTTCAGGGTATAGAGCTGTTGACAACAACTTTCTGGCTACAACCATCCAACCAATTATTTATCCACTGAATAGTACAAATCCATATCTCTAATTTAGAAATAAGGATGTGGTGCAGGACAGTGCTGAAGACCTTGCACAAGTTTGGGTGAATGACATCAATTTCTCCTTCCTTGATCCACTGATACCATCATTCCACCAGATTGGTCAAGCACCATCTGCCATTGGTAAGCCATGGTGGCTGTCTTGGATCACCTCCTCGTCTTTTGTGTGTCTTAATATCTTTCCCAGGAGGATCTGCTCTGTGATTTTCCCAGGCACTGCCATGAGGTTCACCAGCCTGCAGTTTTCCAAATCTCCTTTTCTTGAATATGGAAGTGATGTTTCTATTTTCCAGTGACCATGGACTTCTCCTAACAGCCCCATGTTAGCTAATTCCTTCAGAATCTTGGGATACATGTCATCAGGCTCCATGGACTTTCTTTCAGCCTCATGAAATAGTCAAAATAAACTTTCCCCACTCTTTTGCCGTGAGGGATTTTGCTCCTTGACCCCAGCTTAGAAGTTCAGGGACACTAGAGATCTGAGAATTCTGACTGGCTGTGAAAACTGAAGCAAAGAACTCATTAAGTAACTCAGCCTTGTCCATGTCTGAGGAGGTCATCCATGAAAGAAAAGGAAGTTGTGAGCATGTTCCTCAATGCTCTGCTGTTCTATTATTATCTAGATTTTTTTAACTCAGGAGAGATTCCCTATTGACTTGTCTCAAATACCCTTTAAAATATATGCTTGAAGTACTGGAACAAGATCTCTTATGTGTTTTTGCTTGATTTTTTTTTCCTTTTTTTTTTTCTTTTTGTTAGGAGACTGGTGATTTTTTTGTTGTTTGATTAATAATTTTGGTAAAATACTGATGTGGATGACAAATGAGAATTAATTTCAGGATCTTTCTGTGTATCAGAATACTTACATCCTCACTTCATGGGCTCACTGCTCCAAAAATAAACAGTGCTTAAATTCATAGTGTATTACTGCGCCTATTATGACAAAAGCGTTTCACAAAAACATTGCCTAGGCAGAACTCATTTTAAGATACTCAAAAGTTCTATTCTCATACTAAAAATATGTATATTTCAAAGTGCTATTTTCATCTGAATCCAAAACTAAGATCTCCCATCTCCGTTATCAGAAACCATAGTCTTCTTTCTGTGTATTACCGTTTGTAATTTTAGAAAGGATTAACTTTATACAATCTGTTTCACCAACATCCATATATTCACTTTCAACCTGCATTGGTGTAAAACATCCTGAATAATAGAACCTTGTGATATTCGGGCTGTAACTGAAGGAATCAACTCTACCAGAACTACAGCTCTGCTGCTGAAACTAAAGCAGTAAAAACAGACTTCACTTTTTTTTCCTTTTAATATGATTTCAGGAAATTTTATTATCTGATCATTTCATTTACCTGAACCATATTTTTTTTTCCAATTTTTGCCCACTTTGATGTGGTATCTTCATACCACTATGTCTGAGTCTTATGCTAATGAATAACTCCAAGAAGATTTCTATGAACAAATGCTTCTAAAATGCAACTGGCTGTGGTTGATACTGTTTATGATATTGTTCTTTTTTTTTTTTTTTCAAGATTTATATCCTCAAAGTATATCAAAAGTATATCCTCAAAGTATATGAGGAGGGCGACTAAGATGATCAGGGGGCTGGAGCACCTCCCCTATGAGGACAGGCTGAGGGAGTTGGGCTTGTTCAGCCTGGAGAAGAGAAGGCTGCGTGGTGACCTCATTGCAGCCTATCAATACCTGAAGGGAACCTACACCCAGGAGGGGAGTAAACTCTTCAAAAGGGCTGACAACAGCAGGACTAGGGGAAATGGATCGAAGTTGAAGGAGGGAAGATTTAGGTTGGATGTTAGGGGGAAGTTCTATACAAGGAGAGTGGTTAGGCCCTGGAACGGGCTGCCCAGGGAGGTTGTGGATGCCCCGTCCTTGGATGTGTTTAAGGCCAGATTGGATGGGGTCCTGGGCAACCTGATCTGAATGTGTGTGTTTGGTGGCCCTGCTAGGCAGGGGGGTTGGAACTACATGATCCTTGAGGTCCCTTCCAACCCGGGTGATTCTGTGATTCTGTGATTCTGTGATTCTGTGATTCTGTGAAAGTATAGCTATTCTATAACTTTAACAAGGTATTCTCTCTTGTTGTTTTTCACATTCATTAGTCTCTCTAAGGGTCACTTAGCAGACTGAGGATACCCTCCAGTGTAGGGGACATTGAATTTCATCACTGACATTTTCTTTCTCAATATTATGTATTGTACAAAACTCTTATTCTCCCAAAGTAATTAATTCGCACTTGCTCAATTCTTGTTTTTCTAATTGATCTTCAGTAGGAACTTGTTTCCTTCTAGCCATCCTTAGTTTGTTAAACAAAGTTTGTTTTACTTTTGAGTGTGTCTATCCCAGTGTTCATTATTTCACAATGGAGCTGGTTGAGTTCACAATGGAATTTCACAACCTGTAGTCAAACAGCCTTACAATGACTGCCCTAGCATTGTTTAAGATTCACGGTTCACACTATGTTGCTGATAAGAAACATGGTCCCCCATCCTATTAAATATATAGTAGAGAGATTAATATGGTATCTAAGCTTCGGTATCTATTTCTTTTTGTTTGTTTATTTTCTCCCAGTGTATCAAAAAGAAAAAAACAAACAAACGTAAGAATGGTTGGACTTGATGATCTTTAAGGTCTTTTCCAACCTGAGCAATTTTATGATTATATGATTAGTTGTGAAAAAAAAATAAAAATGAAAAGTCTTCAAAACTAAGACTTTAACATTCCCACAGACATTTATATGAGGTTTCACAGGTGATTAAATGGAAGCTTATTTTTTAATTATTTTTCTCACACTGTGGTAGAGAAATATCTCCTCCCTTTCATAGACTTTATAATAACAACCTGCTAATGCAATTTCACAATATAACTAGCCAGATTCCCATGAGAAGGGCATGAATGACCTGCCCACAAGCAGGAGATCAGAGGGTGCTTGGCCATTACCTGCATAGCACTTGTGGGATACAAACCACCTCCAAATGTTGCGCAAGGACTCCTTGGGACAATCAGTATCATCTGTTCTGTGAGTATCTACAAGCAGGCAGTTGTTTTTTGTTTGGTGTCTGTTTGTGTGCAAGTGATTGTTCTTGTATAAGTAAGAATGGCCCTTGTTGTTTCTAAACAAAGAGATAAATGGTGTTGCAAGAGGCCATTCTTGGTACCAGCTTAGTGGTGGGAATAGGAGGAGAGTCTCTGTGCCAGTGTCCAGTCTATATGATGGTTGAGCAAACAAAACTCTGACAAGGTGGGAGATTTTTGCTAATGGTACCAACAAAAAAAAAAAAAAAAAAAAGACGGGAAATACTGAAGGAAGCTTATAAACAGGAGAAGGAATGATGTTTTCATGGGTAGATAGGGTTAAGATAAGGGGGAATGGTTTTAAACTAAGACAGAGGAGATTTAGGTTAGCCATTAGGAGGAAGTTTTTCACACAGAGCTTGGTGACACACTGGAACAGGTTGCCCAAGGATTTTGTGGATGCCCCATCCCTAGAGGCATTCAAGACCAAATTGAATGGGGCCCTACACAGTCTGATCTGCTGTGTGGCAACCCCGCCCGCAGCAGGGTGGTTGAAACTTTAAGGTCCTTCTCAACACAGGCCATTCTATAATTCTATGATGCTCTGACTCCTGAGTTTTAGGCCTTCAGGGTCAAGACAACAATTGGACGTGAAAGATAATTTACATGTGTGTGAAGTGCACTGAGCCACAGCAAGATCTGCAGAGCATGTTAAATTGTCCTTGAACTTGAGCTGAAGTATCTCTTCTCTAGACTGACCATCTCCTTCTTAGTACATGGAAGATGGCCAGACTCGCCTACTTCAGTGGTCTTCAAAGCCTGTTGCAGGCTTTTCTGGATGCCAGCAGTGATTTAAGGCATAATTTTCCAGTGTGACATTTTAGTATGACAGTAAATAATGCCTAGGAATGTTGAAAGTTCTGTCAGCAACAGGTGCTGTAAAGAAAAAGGACATTAACTTTTCTAGAATGTATAAAACCCACATATTGCATAGTCTTGCTTTTCACTTGTTTTAGTTCTTTGTGCTTATACACTGCAATGATGTCTGTGCTTTTGATAATATTCAATTATATTACCTCATCAGGTAAACCCAGAAACTTTTAACATTAAAAATTACAGTAAAATCCCAAATAGGGGATCCCAAATAGGCATGTAAAAGGGAAGAATTTCAAGAAGACAAAGCAAATTAATAATAGCCATACTAGAAGAAGAGGGGATTGGAAGTGTTATTTCCATAATACAGGTGAAAAATTAAAGGAGGCATCTTGAATAGGTGCAAGAAAATTCCATTAATGTATTACCAAAATTCAGAAAATCTTCCAATTATGCAATGATATAATGATAGAAAATGAACTAATTTTTAAAGGCCTCATTACAGATGAAAACAGAAGATGTAAATGCTGTGCTGAAAGCGATATGTACAGATTTCTGTGAATATTATTCTTCTGCTAAAATAAGAAATCACTGCAATAAGATAAAAAATAATGCACATAGTAAAATTAACAGAGGAGGAGGGAATAGTTACTGCACTTGTAATTTTCAGATGTCTGATAAGCAACATGTTAAATAGACAAGGATGATGTACATTTTGTGGCAATTTTGTAACAGAGAAAAGAGCGCATTACCAAATGTTTGCAATTAAAGAAAAATTCTCTGGCTATCTAAAAGCAAATAACCTTACTTCTAGATGCAAATAATATCCGTGCAAAACAGATCTGGCCTATATGTTGAAGAGATGGAACTGACAGTAGTCAATTAGAGAACTGCTTCTGGCAACAGGACACTTTCACCTTCTTATTCTTCAAAGTGATATTACAGTTCAGATATTTACTGAAATAAAAACAAGTTGTTAAAATCTGCTTTCTTCCCCAGAGCATCTTTGGTATGTCATATGTACAAGAATGAAATTATAACTTGACAAAAGGACTCAACAGTATCAGCTATTTGTCCACTTAAAGACAGCTGCAAGTCTCTAAAAACAAACTGTACCGAATTGAGAATTAGAAGTGTCCTTGTCTATCTTTTTGAATAGGAGGAGAGCAGATGAAAATAACCATCTCAAATTTGAAGTTTCATCAAAATGAGATGAGTATGCAAAACAAGACTACACAATTCTTCAGAATCCATGTTGTAAGCTTGACTGTAACAAAGATGCTCTGGAGTGGATTCACACCTCCATGAAGGCCAAGTTAGCTGCAGTATCTGTAAAGAGGGATTATATGCAGGAGGTAATGCAGCGCAAAGAGAAAGAATAGTGAAAATACATCTCATCACAAGCAAAGGAAAGTAGGCATGGACTTATTCATCCACACAGTGTGAGAGTGCTCTGCTCTCTGGAGCACCCCTGGAGTGACGCTCCCAATAAGCCGTTCTTAACCGGCTATTTCTTCAACAAAATGAGTTACTAATAAATATCTGTGCCTGGATTTAGCTATATTTCTTGTTAATCTCTTCACCATTATTTTCATGGCATTTTAGATCATTCCCATTTTCCTAGACATTTTGTGTCCTAGTCCACTTAAAGTACTATTTCCAAGTTATTCCAGTCAGTGTCTGTGCTTTGTCTTAGGTGGGAGTTTGTGCACACAGTGAAGTTATGGGCTTCATCATTCTGCTATTCTGAAACGTTACTAGAAGAATACAGGTACAATGCAAATACCAGCACAAGTGTTAAAAGAGAAATGAAAGTAGATGCTTTCATTTAAACTCATTTACTTGCACCCAAACTATGTGTCATTGCTGATAATATCAAGGTTTGCAACAAAATCACCCTTAAGGAACTGGATTCTGAATTTCTCCTTTTGTCATTTAATGGGAAAAACAAAACAAAACAAAACAAAACAAAAAATCACCTACCATGGAAAATAAAATGGATTTATTTATTCTCTTCCTGCATTTTGAGGAAAGCAGAGAAATCATAATATTTAACCTTAGGATGTACAAACTGAAGAAACAGTCCCTGGGAACTTCACCTACTCAGATATGCTGGACAATCGCTTAGCAACTGCATCCACCAGTTCCTTCCATATTCATGGATGTATTTCATCAGAACCCATGGACTTTAGCACATTTAGGTTCCTCTAGATAGTCTTGAACCCGACTCTTTCCCAACATTAATGTTTCCTAGTTCCTGCTTTTGCCTCCCATGATTTTGGGAGTGTAACTAGAACACTTGCCAGTGAAGATTCAGGCTTAAATGCTATGGAGTACCTCAGCTTTCCCTATGTGCCAGGTAAACAAGTCTTCAATTTACTCCAGCAGAGGGTCCACACAGTCTTCCTTACTACGGATGGACTTTTAGAAGCCTTTCTTGTTAGTCTTGATGCCTCTGTGCAGATTCAATTTGATCAGGACTTACATTCTATGATTCTGTGATTCCAACCGGATCTCTGTTTGCTGAGATGTGACTGTGTCCATCCTAGGTTACCTGCCCTCACTTCCATAGGACAACTAGTTATCAGAGTAATGTAGGCTGTCTTCAAGGGAAGAAATCTTGATTACTTCTTAGAATCTGAATTTCTGTTTTCTAGCAGCATGTCTCATTCTTCTTTCTTGCTCTTATTCATAGACACTATTCAGAAGTCACACAAATTCATGGATCAACAAGAAGAAACTAATCTTGAAAAAGTTCTAGGTGTTTGCCAGAGGTCTAATTTTTCCTTGTCTAGCCAGAAACTTGTCTCTTATCACTATATTATGTGGTATTAAAGCACATTGTTTGAGATGCTCTAAGATAAGTAGTCAGCAGAATTATTGAATCTCTGTCCTTGAAATAAATTTTTAATGTTTTAGTATAAATCAAACTTTTTTTCTGTAAATTAAGCCTGCATTTCACCATTTGTAAATCCATAATTAATCTGCATTACATTCTCTGGAAACTAATTGAATCAAAATATATCAGCCTTTGGAACAAGGTTGATATATTTTTTTCTGAGATACTGCTTTTGAAATCACAATGACAAAAAATCCCTTTTTTCCTCATGTAATTTATTCAGATGTTCCGTGAATTGCTGCTCATAATCATTCATACTGAGCAACAGAGCCTGTTACCCACTCTTATTCTTCAGACAGATAAACTCACTTTTGGCTTTAAAGTTGTACCTTTAAAGTACCTGCAAAAAGAATGACAGTAAAACTATTAAAAATATACATCTTCATTCAGATTAACTTGTATGCGAAATATAGGAGCAGATCATCAAAAGTGCAAAAAAATCTATTCTGATTCTTGCTGGCAATTTTCCTCATTGTTTTAATCCCCTGTATATTATTTCTACTTTAAAAATCAGATCTCACTTTGCCTGAACTCCTTTAAATTCTATCTTCATCTTATCTTGCTCTGAATTATATACAACTCTACCTACATTGTAACTCTAACCACACATTGTGAGGTACAAGCTAAGCAAAGTTCTTTTGTTGGTGTTATCACTACTAGCTTTATCTCTCTACTTGTAATACATGCTAACTCCTTTAGAGATATAATTGTTATCCCCGTATCAGCAGAGCTACAGTTTATGCTGCACTATTCCTACTAAGAGGTTCCTTTCCATGACCTAAAATATTTTTGAAAATATTTTAATGGGGAAACTTGCCAGATGAAATAGCTTGATAGGAATTTCCAATGAAAGATGAATCACAGAATACTGGGAGAATTAAGCTAATTGCAACTGCTTTCCCCTTTGAAACTTAGGACAAATCTGAAACAGTTCTCTTACAATGTAGCTTGTAAGTATGCTCACATGGATAGTTGTAGAGAATTAGATGTTTTACCTTCCAAAGGAGCCAGTGCTGTTGTGTAAGCCTCAGTTTGCATTCTGACAATGTGTGGTGTATTCAAGTAACATGATATGTATACCTGTTGTACGTTTTCCTTTAACCTCAGCATGAAAAACCTTACATTACCTATGATCTCATGGTTAAAAAGAATACACTGAGATGGAAGCAGGATAGTGAGTACAAGTAGCTTACTTTATGGTGACCTAAAGAATTTGACCTGGAAGTAGATTTTTCCTACAGAGAAAGAACATCTGTTGTCAAATGTTGCCAAATTCTTCCCAGCTCCTTCTGAAAGCAGCCAGCTGTAATCCTGTATTCCCCACAGTATTCATTTTTGAAGTCCTCATGTCTTAGCTTTAAGAGTTTTTATCCATAAGCAGCATTGCTGGATCAGGATCAAATGATTTGCCTTTCTGCTGTCTTGAGATCTGCTTTTTATGAAAGTGTCAGCTGAAGACAAAAGATGGCCACGTTCCTTGAAATCTGCTTTTTCCAGAGGCTGGAAGATTCAGTAGGAGTCTTTTCTGTGTATAAAGGAGGATATGACTGGGCAATTGTAGTAATTTTTTTTCTTTTTTGTTCCCTCAGTTGGTTAGGCCAGGCCTTCCGGATGTTCCTACTGTTGAAGGACAAGAGTTTTTGCTATCACCTCAAGTGGAAGGCATGCACAATAATAGAATGTGATAATTCATAGAATAACAAAAACACATAATGGTTTGGGTTGGAAGAGACATCAAAGACCATCCAGTTTCAAACCCCTGCTATGGGCTGAGTTGCCACCCACCATCTCAGGCTGCCCAGGGCCCCATCCAACCTGGCCTTGACACCTCCTGGGACGGGCATCCACAGCTTCTCTAGGCAGCCTGTGCCAGTGCTCACAGTCATCTGAGTAAATATTTTCTTCCTTACAGTTAACCTAATTCTCCTTTCTTTGTTTTAAAAACATCCCTCCTTATCCTGTCACTATCTGCCTGTTTAAAAAGTCAGTTCACAGAACTCAGTGCAAACACTGCAAACACTAATGGTAGACAGATATATTGATTTTTGTAATAACAACAAACCAATGATAGTGATGCTTAAATACTATACATTTTTCAATATTTTTTAACTGAGATTTAGTACATTTTTACAGCAAGACAAATGTAAACAGTTCTCAAATACCTGGTTAAGAACTTAGGGTAAAGAGAATTAAATTGAAATGCCTTCACCTATACAAAAATAGCAACAACAACAAATAAAAACAAATCAAAGGACCAAACAAAAAAACTTACCAAAGCCTAAAAAATCATGTTTTTTCGAAAGCTTTGTCAAAAATTAAATGGCAATCTACATTTTGTTAACATATTGTTTTATTCATTACCAAATACATAATTCTTTAGATTTATACATGTTAAATATCTTTCATGAATATCCAGTCAGAACATCAATGTCACATGGCCTGAAATATTGCCTGGTCTTGATGTAAAGAGACAAGTAGATTGAGAATCCATCATATTCCCCAATACACTATTTCAACTTTGAGTTATGTATGCCAGCTTTATTTCCAGTGTGAATTTCTTTGCCTTCTGCCTAATAGCTGTAAGCCATTAGGTTTGACTGTACTGTTTTCTACTTAACTAAAGAACTGTCGAAGACTGGGATACTGTTCTATTCCCCTAAAGAAAGACTGACTATCAGAAGAACATATGTTAAAACTTTGGTGTACATTAGCTCACAGTATTTTTTTTCCATTGTAATTTTTTCCATTACATCTTTCCATGCCATGAAATCAGCCTGCACGTACTGAACGTCTCTAAAGTAACAAGGGATGAGAAAACTCTCCTTAGAAGGTTGAAGTAGAAGTCCTGCTAAACTCTACTTGGACCAAGATGCAACAGCAAATAGATTTCTCTGTTTCTCCTCTGATTAAGGCTTCGGGGACTAAGAAAATTTAAGCTGCAAAACAAGAATAGCTCTTCTTCCTCTCCCAGTCCTGAAATAACTGAAAGAAAAGTCATTAGAGGATGGAAGGTCACTTCCCATTCAGCATTTTTTTGCACTACAGGGCAGCTCAGACTTCAGCTGCAAGTTGCCAAACTCAGTTTTTCTTTTCCCTTCTAAAGGCAGTTGACAGTATACCACAGTCTGTACCTTGAAAGTCTAGCAAAATCACTGAAAATGAAAAATGGTTCTGAAAGGCCAAAGAACAAGAGAACGAAAGGGAAGATTAAAGGGGAGGGGAAGGAGAAGGGGAAGGAGAAACAAAATATGTAAAAGACAGTCCTCTGTGTATGTTTTGTACCCACTTTAGCCCAGAAGCTGTGGGATGAATTATTCCGCAGACAGAACATATGTCCTCCAGAAAAGGAGATATAAGTTTATTATTTTTCTTTTGACTAGAAATGCAAAAATGCCTCAAATTGTTATTCGGTGCTCTCATGTTTTGGACTCTTATGTCTGGTAGTTAACAAATTAAGTATTTCTTTCAGCTGTGGGTGTCTTGCTTATCCTTTTCCCAGAATAACTTCTTTTCCTCTTGCTTTACATTTTATTCATTAACATTCATTGTGTTACTAAACTGTCAAAGGCTTACTTTTAATTTTCTCATAAAAAAGAAAAGCAAAATACTGTGTTTGTCTTCTAACTGCAATGTACAGTGCCAGCGCTTGCTATAAGACGCTGTCTCATGTGTATGTGTTTTAAAATATGCCAGTACTTAAACAGCCTTCAAACTCACATTCTGCTTTTACATAGTACCATATTTTTACATTTTTTGTCCTATTAATAATAGACATTTCTTTAACCTCATTTGCCATTCTTGTAAGTCAATGTTTTTCTGCTTCATTTGCAGTTACTTAAAGTTCTTATTAATTAAAATGTTACAGTGTACATGCAGGTGTCCTCCGCTGACTTCTATAACATTTAATGAGAAGTCTGAATGTAAAATGTTGAACTGTAATTTTGGACTACACAGAGAGCAGTGACATGGTGTCATTTGGAGCCTTGATAATAGCAAACAAGCCAGGTTCCTGTTCCACATGCACTCCTAATACAGTGCTTAAGTTGTCTTTTATTTTGTAATTATTCACTGAATGTGTGAAGTGGCACAATACAGAGAAAAGAGATAAGAAATGGAAAAAGCATATTTGTTTTATTTGGCACTCCTGCTACTGCTCAATGCCTTGCTTATCTCACAACCGCTTGCCAAAGAAACACAGAATAACAGAACTGCATTTTCTTTTTGAAGAAGAAAAAGAAAATGCTAAAAAAACTTAGTTTTGTTCTGTTTTCACAAAATAATAACTTCGTCTGACTTATCTGTATGTGGTCCCTGTGATGGGAAAGAGGCATTAAAAAGGAATGCCTTTTATCTTTGCTCTGTGGACTTTACACTGTCTAAGCATGAACATAGGCATTGGTCTCAGAGATGCAAGAGGACAACTTTCTTTCAGTACCTCTGAAACCAGGCAGGAAATTTCTTAGACATCAAATCTCTCTTACCAATGCACCAATGATTAGAAATGACCACACCACAAAGCACCCTCTGTCTCTCTCTGCCTTTTTATTATAATTTTATCTTCCATATATGTTGCCTCGTGCTCTCACTACATGAGAGCTCCCTGCGAACGGTGTACCCTCGACCTATCAAGCAGTTCATACTCGTATGATGCGGTCTTGAAGAATGCTCTCTTTATTGAACAACACATCCCTTTATGTATCGTTGCTTAGCACTATAGGACCACCTATACAAGGTAGGTCCTCCTATCAGGTTACAGCACGTACTACCTTATTGTTTGATTTTGCAATCGCTACAATTTCGCAATCAATCTCTACTACACATATATCATTTTGTATAAAAGCTGGTGTCTCAATATCTGCTACAGTATCTTCTTCTATCTGTGAGGAACTCCTCTGTACGTGTTCAAATTTAGCAAGATTATTGAGTCCTGTAATGCCAAACACTGGTTTCCTATAAATAAATTTTTTCTGTACTACATAATTCCTGCTTTATCTGCTTTCTTATCTTACTTACTTGCTTGCTTATCTTACTTTTTGCAGGGACAGAAAGTACAGTCCACACCTGGACTTAGTCTTTTCGCAGTCATGTACAGCATGGTTTGGTGTATGTGGACTTGATATTCATTATTGTTCTATTAAAGAAAGGTGTTGCCTGCACATTGGAGGGAATAGCAGAGATATCTTCCTCACGCATAGCAGCATATCTGCCTAGTTTATTAAAATTAATACAATTACAGCGCAAGGACTGTGTTGATGAGGGCATCATCAGTGAGTTACTGGACCACCGATGTTGCTGCTGCAGTGGCATACTCACTGAATCTGTGGGAGGGTCACATCTCCATTCTCCCCTCTTACTTCTTTTATTCACCATTCTTCCCTTCTATGTGGGGCCTCTACAGAAGGATGTTATGTGTATATCCTCAAGAAGACAACAGTTGTTTGTGCAGATGATCATCCTCAGGTGTGATGCAGTCAGAAATTCCTGGCCAGACATCTGGAATGACAACTGGAACCAAGTCCCACCACAGCTCCATGCTGAGAGCTTGCACAGTTGCTGTTTAGTGTGAATCCTAGGAAATATTTATGTATAATAAACATTCTGGGTCTACTGCTCAGCAAAGCGCTTCACCATGTTCTACTAAAAGGTTTTAAAAACTTTAATATAGCAAAGTAGCAGTCAGTGATAAACACACAGTCTCAGGGTATTCATCGGAAGTGTCGATCTGCCTGTGGGTAGTGAGGCCATACAGAGGGATCTGGACAGGCTGGACTACTGGGCTGAAGCCAATGGGATGAGGTTCAACAAGGCCAAATGCTGGGTCCTGCACTTTGGCCACAACAGCCCCAGGCAACACTACAGGCTTGGGGCGGAGTGGCTGGAGGACTGCATAGAGGAAATGGACCTGGGGGTATTGATTGATGCTCGGCTGAACATGAGCCGACAGTGTGCCCAGGTGCCAAGAAGGCCAATGGCTTCCTGGCCTGCATCAGGAACGGTGTTGCCAGCAGGAGCAGGGCAGTGATTGTCCCCCTGTACTCAGCTCTGGTGAGGCCGCACCTCGAGTGCTGTGTCCAGTTTTGGGCCCTGCACTGCAAGAAAGACACTGAGGCCCTGGAGTGGGTTCAAAGGAGGGCGACAAAGCTGTGAGGAGTCTGGAGCACAGGGCTTATGAGGAGAGGCTGAAGGAGCTGGGAATGTTCAGCCTGGAGGAGAAGAGGCTCAGGGGAAACCTTATTGCTCCCTGTAACTACCTGAAGGGAGGTTGTAGTGAGCTGGGAGTCGGGCTCTTCTCTCGTGTAACTGGTGATGGGACCAGAGGGAATGGCTTCAAGCTGCGCCAGGGGAGATTCAGGCTGGACATTAGGAGATACTGCTCCTCTGAAAGAGTGGTCAGGCACTGGAATGGGCTGCCCAGGGAGGTGGTGGAGTCACCGACCCTGGAGATGTTCAAGGAACATTTGGATTTTGTATTCAGGGACATGGTTATTGGTGATGAGTGGATGGTTGGACAGGATGATCTTGAAGGTCTGTCACGGAGTTGACTAGATCAATCTATGTCCGTGACAGGGGCAACAGGCCTCTGCCCTCCCCCCCCCACCTCAGTCCCACAAAAATGGGAAGGAAGGAAGGGAGGAAAAGAGCAGCGGCAACAATCTATGGAGGAAAACTTATTTTACTATAATATTGGAATACAAGATAACACAATATATGCAATTTAACTGAAATTGAGATCAATAAATCAGACGAGATGAGAGAGAGAGAGTTCCCGGGACCGAGTCAAATCTGAAAAGCTTGGAACGGCCAGGAAAGCACCTCCAGCACCCACTGCAAGGCAGCAAGAGAGCGCCCCCCCACCCGGAAGGGCCAGATCCCGTGACTTCTGTAATTGTCATGGTTTTGTGATTTTTGGCATTCGGTATTCCACATCATAACATCATGTGGGGCACTGGGACTTTAACTGTTAATGCTCAAGTCCTGGGTACCTGCCCTGAAGAGAAGAAGAACTACATTCCCCAGGGGACCTTGCAGTCAGGGAGAGGAGGTTTAACTCCTGGCCAGGTCACTTGAGTTCTCTTTCTCGCCTGCCCTTCGTCGCGGGCACTGCTCCTGTCTCCCTGCTGCTCAACTGGACTGTGCATCTCACCTCAGCGTTGTGGTGAGGCCTATCGACCTTTCGGACATTCTTTCTCTCATTATATTTGATTTATTAGCTTCAATTCTGATTATATTGTATTATAGTGTGTTATCTTGCATTCCGATAATATACTTAGTAAATTAGTTTGTTTCTCCTCAGATCGGTGCCGCTGTTTTAATTATTTTGGGGTCTCCTGTTTCCTTTTTTCCGGAGGCGCGGATCTGCGGATCCCTCTGCCCCACTCGTCACGGAACCAAGCCAAACCAGCCCGTAAACCATTGACAGTAATGTACAGGGATAGGTACTTGGAACTGGGGCAGTGACACTTTAATGCCCCATACACTACATGATGTTTTGATGTGGAATACTGAAACCCAAAAACAAAAAACAAAAACAAAAAAAACATAGAACCATGACATTCCACCCCTTATTCTACATCGTTACATCATGCGTAAAATATATATACATATATACAAACAAACAAAAAATGATTAAAATGCATTACACACACATGGTTATATGCACATACATAGAATTACTGACTGTACTCCCCCAGCATCAAGTTTCCTTGTGGTACACATTGGACATCCCCATTCTTCTGCATTACCCACCAAGTGGATCCTGGTCCCTGGGCAAAAACTGTACCACGGAGAGTTTTGCCCTTTCCAGAAGCTGGAAGAACCCAAACTGCCTTTCCTAACATGTTCTTTACATGTACAACAGGGACTTTATCTCCCTCTACAGTATGTAGGGAACTGGATTGGTTAGGACCATCACGATTGATAGATCCTCTGGTATTGACTAACCAGGTGGCTTCTGCCAAATGCTTCTCCCAGTGCTTAAATGTTCCGCCACCCAGTGCTTTTAGCATCATTTTTAACAATCCATTGTATCGTTCAATTTTACCAGAGGCTGGTGCATGGTAGGGAATATGGTAAATCCACTCAATGCCATGATCTTTGGCCCAAGTATTTACAGGAGAATTTTTGAAATGAGTCCCATTATCTGACTCAATCCTTTCTGGGGTGCCATGTCGCCACAGGACTTGTTTCTCGAGACCTAATGTGGTGTTTTGGGCGGTAGCATGGGGTACTGCATATGTTTCAAGCCACCCAGTGGTTGCTCACCATGGTGAGCACGTAACGCTTACCATTGCGAGATCGTGGCAAGGTGATATAATCAACCTGCCATGCCTCCCCATATTTGTACTTTTGCCATCGCCATCGCCCTTCCTCCCAGAGAGGTTTCATCCTCTTGGCTTGTTTGATGATGGCACATGTTTCACAGTTATGAATAACCTGTGCAATGGCATCCATAGTTAAGTCCACCCCTCGGTCTCTGGCCCATTTGTATGTTGCATCTTTCCCTTGATGACCTGAGGTCTCATGGGCCCACCGAGCCAGAAATAATTCAGCCTTGTTCTTCCAGTCCAGGTCTATTTGAGCCACCTCAATTTTGGCAGCTCGGTCTACCTGATGGTTGTTTTGCTGTTCTTCAGTAGCCCGACTCTTGGGCACATGAGCATCTACATGGCACACCTTCACAACCATATTCTTTGTTTGAGCAGCAATGTCTTTCCACAGTTCAGCAGCCCAAATAGGTTTACCCCTTCTTTGCCAGTTATTTTGCTCCCACTGCTGTAACCACCCCCATAAGGCATTTGCTACCATCCACGAGTCAGTGTAAAGATAGAGCATTGGCCACCTCTCCCACTCAGCGACATCTAAGGCCAGTTGGACAGCCTTTACCTCTACAAATTGTCTTGATTCACCTTTCCCTTCAGTGGCCTCTGCAATTTGTCGTGTGGGGCTCCACACAGCAGATTTCCATCTGCGATGCTTCCCCACAATACGACACGATCCATCTGTGAACAGGGCATATTTCTTTTCATTCTCTGGTAGTTCATTGTATGGTGGGGCCTCTTTAGCACGAGCTACCTCTTCTCCTGGTGGTGTTCCAAATGTTTTACCTTCAGGCCAGTCCATGATGACCTCTAGGATTCCTGGTCAGCTGAGGTTCCCCATCCGTGCTCGTTGTGTAATCAGTGCAATCCGCTTACTCCAAGTGGCATCAGTGGCATGATGGGTGGAGGGAACCTTTCCCTTGAACATCCAGTTCAACACTGGCAGTCGAGGTGCCAGAAGGAGCTGTGTTTCAGTACCGACTACTTCAGAAGCAGCCCGAACCCCCTCATAAGCGGCTAAGATCTCCTTCTCAGTTGGAGTGTAGCCCTCTTCAGACCCTCTGTACGCCTGACTCCAGAATCCCAGGGGTCGGCCTCGGGTCTCTCGTGAGGCTCTTTGCCACAAACTCCAAGTGGGACAGTTCTCACCAGCAGCAGTATAGAGGATGTTCTTTGTACCCTGTCCCGTCCTTACTGGCCCTAGGGCCAAGGCACAGGCTATCTCCTGTTTAATCTGTTCAAAAGCCTGCTGCTGCTCAGGGCCCCATGTAAACTCATTTCTCATTTGCGTTACATAATAAAGGGGGCTTACAATGAGGCTGTAGTTTGGAACATGCATTCTCCAAAAGCCCACTGCACCCAGAAAAGATTGTGTCTCTCTTTTGCTAGTGGGTGGAGACATAGCAGTGATTTTGTTGATCACATCTGTCGGGATGTGACGACGGCCATCTTGCCACTTTATACCTAGGAACTGAATCTCCTGGGCAGGTCCTTTCACTTTGCTTCGCTTAATAGCAAAACCAGCACTCAGAAGAATTTGGATCATTCGCTCTCCTTTCGTGAAGACTTCTTCTGCTGTATCGCCCCACACAATGATGTCATCAATGTACTGCAGGTGCTCAGGAGCACTGCCCTGTTCCAATACAGTTTGGATCAACCCATGGCAAATGGTCGGGCTGTGTTTCCACCCCTGGGGCAAACGGTTCCAGGTATACTGAACGCCTAATCTTTCAAGGTCAGGTTTTCCAGCACAGAAACTTGAACTACTGATAATGCTCCCTAACGAAGCTCTCTAAGAGCAGAGAGAAAAAGAGATTCATTCTAAAAGCTAAAAAGGAGCAAGCCCCACGTTGGGCGCCAAAAATCTGTCACGGAGTTGACCAGATCAATCTATGTCCGTGACAGGGGCAACAGGCCTCTGCCCTCCCCCCCCACCTCAGTCCCACAAAAATGGGAAGGAAGGAAGGGAGGGAGGAAAAGAGCAGCGGCAACAATCTATGGAGGAAAACTTATTTTACTATAATACCAGAATACAAGATACCAAAATATAATACAATTTAATTGAAATTGAGATTAATAAATCAGACAAGATGAGAGAGAGAGTTCCCAGGACCGAGTCAAACCTGAAAAGCTTGGAACGGCCAGGAAAGCACCTCCAGCACCCACTGCAAGGCAGCAAGAGAGCGGCCCCCCACCCAGAAGGGCCAGATCCCCTGGCTGCTGTAATGTACAGGGATAGGTACTGGGAATTGGGGCAGTGACATTTTAATGCCCCGTACACTACATGATGTTTTGATGTGGAATACTGAAACCCAAAAACAAAAAAACAAAAAACAAAAAAAAGCATAGAACCATGACAAGGTCTTTTCCAACCTCAGTGGTTCCGTGATTCTGTGATACCTGAAAAAGTTTCTGTGCTTGCAGAATTTCTGTGCAAGAAGTGAAGCAAAGGGGAAGTACTTATCTCTGTCCATATATAAGGAACATAGACATCAAAATATTTTCTTCAGTATTATACCTAATTAGACACTTCAAATATCGAAAAGTGAAAATATCACACAATTATTCCTTATACTATTTTGAAATTAAGCACCAAGCCATGTTTAAAACCCATCAATAAAACAATTATTTGCTCCCAAGTGGGATCTGCTGTGCTAAATGACAGTAAGACATAATGGTCCATCTCAGAATGGATGGCCAAGATTAAGTATGACCAGAGCTATGAATGTGCCCTGGTATCCCAAGGAAATGAAACTAAATTACAAGGCAAGTTTACCTCAAGTATAAATAAAAGCTTTGACAGAAATAACAAAAAAAATGTCAGCAAGGACTGTTCCAATCCAGATAATTTTCACTAAATCTGTACCTAGAGGCTCTATCATGTTACTCCTTTAATTTGTATAGAGGTTGGAGGAAAAGAAAGATGAACAGATACGGTTTAAAAATACCAGAATCTTGACATCAATACTTTAAAAAGTTTTAGCTAATTATTTTTAATTCATACTAGATTCACCAAGATTAAAAATTCAAAGCATGCTAGAGGTCATTAAAACAACAGTTGGCAGACTATCACATTAATTTGTTTATACTGTTAGCAAAAAGTCCTCCAAACCTGAAAGCATCATTAGACATTTTATTAAATGCTTTTCATGATTCTTCAGGAATTATTTGTCAATCAATACCTTAATAATTAATGCTGATATTGTCTTCTGGTAACCTTATCATTACTGCTCTTGTCATAGTAGGAGATAATACCCTTGCAGAAAGTCATTAATTTCATCAGAAATGGCCAGACCATTGAATGTGTTGTAGCTAACTCTTCAGAGGCTTTGGGAAAACCCTGGGAAAGTTCTCATTGGAAGCTTGAGGCTCAGCTGGATTTTAGAATAGTTTTCATAGTTCTGAAAACAAAATAAATAAAAAAGGAATAATTGTTCAGACTAGTACTGAAAACAAACAAAACAGCAAGACAGAGAAATCCTTCACTATAATTGGAACACAGTGGGATTTAGAGACATGACCATTGCAAATCTTTGCTAAACAGCCACGTCAAGGCTTCACTTATCTATCAGGACAAGGAGCATCATCAGGGCAAGTGAACTGCATAGTCCATGCCAGAAGAAGGCATGGCAGCACTCAATTTTCCTGTTGGTCTGGGTTTGCTCTTAGGTAATTTCATGAACATGAGCTCTCTGTGTGGGAAATAAGCATGATGGGTGCTCCTTTGGGGCATACATTTCTTACAGCTGATGTGTGGCTATGCTTCTCAGGGACATGGCACACCTTGATACAATCACTTCCCAGTAGGACTTGAAATTTCTTACCCCATCATTGCTGAACCGTATAGTGGCTTATCTACAGGTAAGACCCTCTGACTTGATAGAAGCAAATTGCGTGCTCTCAGCAAGCCCACCATTCCACCACCACTAGCACAACTCACCTCAGCCTGCAGACAGATTTATTCATCCTTTTCCTGTCTTAGCAATACAACCCTGCTGGAAGAATCAGGCTACAGTTCTGTCTAAGAGAATGCTGCTTTATCTACAGCAGGCACGCCTGCAGGCCCAGCATGGCTATCAGCGCAGCCCAACCCTTTCTGCTCTGTAGCAGTAACAGCTCTTCCTGCGGAACATGCCCATTGCTCAGCAGCAGCCAAAATGACAGTGTGCTACTACTAATGCTGTGTGAACTGAAAGCAGGGCATGAGGAAGGCACTGCTGGGCATCGCTGACTCCAGTGTTGGCACTTAACTGTATGCATTTTGATGTATTGGCTAAACACACGGGACACTGAACAGCAAAGAACTCGCAGCCATGCTGTCCACTTTGATAAAGGAACTTGAAAACACAATCACAAATTCCTCAGAGTTGGAAGGGACCTTCAAAGGTCATCTAGTCCAACTTCTCTGCAATGAACAGGGACATGTACATCTAGATCAGGTTTCTCAATGCCCCTTCCAGCCTGACCTTGAATGACTCCAGGGGCAGGGCATCCACCACTCTCTGTGCCTCACCACACTCACTGTAAGAGATTTTTTTATTATACCTATTATAGAATCATAGAATCACCAAGAATGGAAAAGATCTACGAGATCATCCGGTCCAACCGTTCACCTATCACCAACAGTTCTTACTAAACCATTTCTCTCAACACAACATCTAAACGTTCCTTGAACAATCTAATCTAAATTTTCCCTCTTTGAGCTTGAAATTATTTTCCCTTGTCCTGTCACCACTGATCCTGTTAAAGAGTCTGTCTCCTTCTTTCCTATAGCTCCCCTTTAGACACTGGAAAGCTCTCAGATCTCCCTGGAGCCTTCCCTTTTCCAGGCTCATATCAATGTTTGCTGAACGTTTATGGAGGTCAAACAGTGAATGTGAGCACAATGAGGCAGTGGGTAGTGCATTTCAGCAGTGCTGGCAGTGGGTCACTTCACTGGTATAGACTGTTGTGAGTACAGCATGTAGGCTCTTGTTCATTGCTGGTAAAGATGCATAGTCATCAACATAGGTGGTGACTGTGTTGAAAAATATTTTTTTTATAGCTGAGAATTAATTCTATTAATAAGGGTTATTGTGCTCTTTGTATCTGTTGTCTTTTACATGGAAATAAATAGGAGGCATTACTTTTGGAGTGACTTATGTATATGAGGCTCAAGACAATTTCTATTCACTAAGTGCAGCTCAGGCAAGCCAAAAGGTTGCACACTCATGATCTATATAGCATTGTTTTACCCCTCTTGCCTCTTTTCTTTAGCAATCCCTAAGTATTTAGGAAAGATATCATCTTTCGTGAAGGGACTTCTAATATTCATAATTGTTAGATTTTTATTTGAAGAAGGAGAGAAAACTTTCATCAGGTTACTATTGTTTGCACTGAAGCTGATTCCATTTTAGGCTTGGGCAACAAAACAAAGTAAATCCCTTAGTAATTAGTAACTCCATTATAAGATAGCCCTATTTCATTATACTGAAGTTAATAAGAAATGCTGCTCCTAGCATTGTTTATTTGAATAGCATGACTACTTTGCAATCAGAAGTATTCTAACTGATCTTTATTTGATGCCTCAGTATATTATTTCTTATTTTGGTATGAAAAGTGTTACTGAATTTACTTTCTAATTCATATGATCTGCAGACAAATCTAGACTATGATTCAGCAGCCCTCCTCTCCCTCCAAACTCTGGCCCAAGAACAGCATCAACTATGACATCATCATCCAGAGAGCAGAGAGCAGGTCAGGCCTTCCTTAAATACCTGCAGAGAAGATTCATAAGAATCAGAGAAGCACTACGTATGCTAAAATTACAATTAATGAAACATATTATTTTCCCTCTGACATCAAAGAATTTACTTTGACAAAATAAGAAGTGAAATTCATTTGACGTGATTTGCTCTGGAAAAAGATATGACAGCAGTTGCTCATTTCCTTATTAAGTGTTATGTAAATACAAATACTTCATTGCTACAATACTATTTTCAGAAATTGTAGCTAAGCTTGTGGTTCAATGAATCCCAGGTCCTATTTTTTTTCCCTTTCAAAGCTTGACCTGTATTTGTTTCTCTGCTAATGCAGTATGTTCCCTGTACTCTGTAAGCTATCAAAGATAAGCATTAGCAGGCCTTAGGCTTCATTGATCAGTTAATTAAGCATCTCAGTATTTCACCAGGCCCATTAAATGTGTAAAGATTTTCTTCATTACCAGAAGGTAAGTTCTTAGCTCTTTTACTGGTTATCAGTGCCCACTGTGTTGCAGTTAACCTTCTTACTGAGGCCAGAGGTAAAAGGCAATCGAATGTCTTAGCCCATTCAGTGTTATCTGTCAGAAACTTATCCAATTTGCTCAACAGTAGAACAATTCTTTGCTGGCTTTTCCTTTTATTGATAGCATCCTTATGAACATTTTCTTTTCTCTACATGACATTCTTTCCAATCTTTATCTTATTCTGCTACTCATCCCTCCTGATTTCACCTCTTTAGTCTCACCGTCATATATTCAATCATCTGACATAACCTGGCTTATTTTCTATTGAAGAAGACTCTTGATTTTGAGACCAATGAAGAGCACAGATTCCCTTTCCCATCCTGCAGCTAGACACTCATAAGTCATGTCCAGCTCATGTTCACTGAAGGGACTGCCAGTTCTTCCTTCCTCTCACACCATTTTTTCCAGCAGACCGAGAAATTCTCTGAGGGTTTCATTCTGGGAGATGTAATAATGTAAATTAATGTCCTATTGCTGCCAAATTCATGAATAACCATCTTCTGAATTTTCATTTGAAAATGGAATTTTTCTTTACCTTTCTTCTGGCCATATTATTGCCATGGATCTTGTGCCAACTCTGGCACCCATTCAACCCTGAAATACTGAATAAGCCTATAAGAACTTTGGTTTTCTGACATTTTACTGAGTTAAATTAACTCATGGAAGTATTTTACATTTGCCAGAACAGGCAGATTGTGTCAGTATTGGAGAGACTGCAAACTGGGAAGGAATGAGGAAGACTGCTAAACACAAGTAGGGATGAACAAAATGTGAGAAGATAGCCATTCTGCAATTAAACATTATGAATTACGCCATCTTTATGCTGTTCCTAGTCTTCTTCCCTAAGAATAGAAAAGACTGGGTTCAGCAGAAGGAAACTAAGCCAACTATTTAAATGAGTCAAGAGTTGAAGGACAGGATAGGTAGTATGGGTGATCTGTAGCTCTTTCCTATTTTTACTTTATCTGACTAACTGAAGGCAGTCTTACAACTTTTCATTTACTCAGACGCAATTACTTTTCTATAAACCTCAATTTTAATATCTAAAATTATTGCTTGTTCTTCTACAATGGGTTTCATCAATAAGATCTGTGTTACATTCTCTGTTTTCTTCAGTAATAGCAAGTATTGCTGATAACTGTAGAGAAAAAGTAATCAAGGGGAAATGAGATAATTTTTTATTGTTCCACCTGAAGAAAATTAATTACAGTAATCATTCCAATGCAGTGGAAGTGACAGTGTATAACGCCATCTTCCTTTTATTATGAAAAAATTGCAGAATAAAAATGCTTAATTATTTACAAAGATTCCTTCAAATGTGCTTGTGATAAAAGAGAAGGCTGATTGGACTGTACTAAAAATATTTGACAAAATTCATCTATTTCAATATCTGTCACAGTTCCAGCAGAGTTTATGACTGTCAAGCATTGTGAACTAGTTCAGTACATCACAAAATGCAAACTAACATAAAAATGTTCAATTTACTATATATCACTGAAGTATAAACAGTCCCAGGAAAATAAAGACGATTCTTTGTTGCTTGCAAAAAGACAAGTAACATAAAGATGAATATCATTTGTTTTTTGGAACAGCCCTTATTCATTTAGAAGAATTTCTCATAAAGGCAATGAACAGACTGTTCTCTGATGTATTACATACCTCACTGGAAATATGACTCAGTTTTTTGTCACATTTTGTGTCTAAATTATTTTAATCTGTCTGTATATCTCATTTTTGTAAGCACAGTTATGAGTACTAGCATATTTGGCTTTATCTTATATGTAAATGAAAAGAGGGAGATTCTGTATGCATATGAAAAGATTGGGATAAGAACATCCCTTTCACTACACAGTGTTAGAATTTAGGCCTCTTAACGTGTCATCAAAAAAAAAAAAAAAAAAAAACAAACGGGAAATAGGTTATCTCAGGCTAGATATAAATGGAATATTACAAACAACCCTTGCTTTTATAGGATTCAGTCAAATATTACGTCACTGTAGTAGCCAATACATTAGTAGAGCAATTAAAATAAAACACCTATTTAAGCAATCTTATGTTCAGTGGAAATCAGTTTACTGATGTTGAACGGAATAATTAGCTCATATTTTGTTAGAAACTCAAAATAAAAAGCATGAAGTTCTTTTCAAACATATGACTGTTTGTTAGAGTGTTGAACACTGTTACATAAATCCAACTTTGGGGGGGCACACTTCCAAAAAAAGACTTTTGCTAATCTTGTCGATCATACTACAGTTTTCAAAAGTTGGTAACAGTTGTATTAATATCTAGAACTGTATCTATTTTAAGTAGTGCCTTACAACAGCTGAAATGTTTCCATTTTATTTTCTATTGATGCTCAAAATCGTCATGCTGGCAATTCTCAGTCTGGGAGCACTGGACATAATAATGGGATGTAGGAAGTAAAATGAAAAGGACATTGCTCCGTTGTGCCATCTGGGAAACAGTACAGCCTGGTAACCACACGAAGGCTGGTGTTTTCCTTGGGAGCTGCAAATGGGACCAAAAGCCTGCTCCTGCAGCCACCCCTCCAGAGCCTGGGATGTCCATTCTGTGATGAGACTAGGACCTAATTTCTTGTGAACAGCACTTGAAATGATTTGCTACAACCACACTGTCCTAACTCACACAGCAGTTCCTCTCACTTGCACACAGCAGATTCAGAAGTTGTATTTGTATTATGCCAGGAAAAAAAAAAAAAAAAAAAAAAAAAAAAAAAAAAAAAAAA